>NC_134571.1:156588729-156864968 GCF_050947875.1 Dermacentor variabilis
TCACATGTGTTGAAGCAGCTATTTTAAAGGCTACTGCAACACCAAATGTCTCGTAGCCTTTAGATTCTAATTTATATAAAAGTAATTCTCGTCTCAGGGGACCTATTGTAAGGATAGGAAGTTTGCTGATTATTGTGTCGCATTGCTACACTGATTTGACGTTTTCAGCCAGGACTAACATGCAAAATATGATGTGCGGCCGCGGGACGGCAGCAGCTTGGACTAAATTAAGACCTTATTCGTGCCATTTGGAATGTTTGTTTTCGCTATGTAAAAAAAGTGTATGTTGATACGTGTTCATCTTTTTCGGGTGACCACGTTTCACCGCCTTACAATTATTGTCGTAAAGGACAGAACGCGCCTGCATGTATCTGAAGTTGCTCGAAAGGTATCGGTGGTTCTATCCGCTGTCTCTTGTCACCGAACCTTGTGTATTCTGCGATTGCTGGTGCCCGCGTGTCTTCTGGAAAGTTCTACACCGTTCGTGTCGCGTGATGAAATCAGATTACGCAAGGTTTTTCGCAATTTGGTTTTTACAGAGGCAATGTTGCATAGATATGCCTAGTGATTCTGAAGTGTACCACCTTTCCAGACGTGGCCTTCCACTTGTGCAAAATATGACTATTAGAAATATCCCTAAAATGTAAGGAAGGCATCATACTGTTTGCAGAAAGCTTTCATTCAACATGGAGCGCAGCAAGGAAATGTGCTGCGGGTACAACATTTATACAGCGCATTCACCTCTCCAAAAGCAGCACACCGTGTATTTTACAAATTATTCTGTGCTTTGCACATTTAATCGTCAAATTACCAAGTATATGTGCCAGCTTATTTCAAAAGGTACAACTTTTATGATGTATTATGCCTTCTATACTAATTGCTGCACGTTGCCTCATGTTAATGATCTGCGCTGAAAAAAGAGCGAGTCGGCAAAGCTGATTTATACGCTGCGATCGGAACTATGTTTGAATATTGCAAATAAATGATCTTAGTTGAAATGCTGACTTCCGCTTACCAATTTTATGGCAATCGCAACAGAATTTCCGCAATAATTGTAAGTATGAACATTACCAATACTTAACTGATTGTCGTGTAAATAACCAATACGGGTTAACGGGAGAGCTGTTCATCAGCACTCCCTATCCGGTTGCTGGAAGCATTCGGCCGCAGAATATTCTCAAGAACATACAGCGCAAACATGCCATGAAATCTAATACTGTTCCAGTTGAGATGTTTATGTACCGAATATTGCTACAGAGCATGCAGAAACAATAACTGAACCAGCAACATACATCATTACAGAAGCTCACTGCAAATTTCTTAAAACTCATGCCAAGTACAATTTATGGCAAATTCGTATGCTTTCAGTACTGGCTACCTTCAATATGGTATGACATGTCCCCTAAAGAAATGAAAAACAGCTAAACAGTAAAATTTAGTCCCTAAATAATGGTATTGTCTATCGCGCATATTATGATGTCTATCGCCGCTATGGAGCTTTCACAGCAATAAAATGTCAGTTTGTTTTAAGACTGGCGCATTTATTAATGCTAGACGGAGTCATTTCCAAGACCCTGGGATATAGCCTCTGCGGTCATTTTTATGTACTTTTTTGTGATCTTCACTGCAGAAAATCTTATCAATTTTAAAAAAGTAAAATCCGAAGGCAGGCGAACCCGCCGACAGGCTAGAAGAGAAAGCTGGCAGAACTTTTTATCGGGCATCAACTCGTACACAGATGAGGCGAAAGTCTGGAACAGGGTTAGTTGGATAAGAGGGCGACAAACATACTCCCTCTCTTTGGTAAACACACAAGGCGAAACTCTGCAAGACCAGGCAGATTCACTTGGGGAGCACTTTGAGCGTGTGTCGAGCTCAATCAATTATTCCCAGTCCTTTCTTAAACATAAAGAAAGAGAACGTAACCCAATCATACGAAAATCCAGGCAGAATGAACCGTATAACCGGCCTTTCAGTATTGCCGAGTTGAAAGCTGCCTTGAACACATGCAAAAGCACTGCACCGGGACCTGACAGAGTCATGTATGACATGATCAGAAACCTACATACTGACACACAAGTTACACTACTTACACTATTCAACACTATTTGGGCTTCCGGATACCTCCCATCCACATCTAAAGAAGCGATTGTAGTCCCTGTTCTGAAGCACTGAAAAGACCCCTCCTTGGCGGCAAGTTACCGTCCGATAGCTCTAACTAATTGTCTGTGTAAGCTTTTTGAAAAAATGGTAAATCGCAGACTTGTACATTTCCTCGAGGTCAACAATATGCTCGATCCTTATCAGTGTGGATTCCGAGAAGGGCGGTCGACGACCGATCATCTTGTGCGCATGGAAGGAAATATCCGCGATGCCTTTATACATAAACAGTCTTTCCTATCGATATTCCTCGATATGGAGACGGCATATGACACGGCATGGCGTTACGGTATCTTGCGAGACCTGTCGGAAATTGGCATCCGTGCAAATATGCGGAACACAATTGAAAGCTATTTGTCAAATCGTACCTTCCGAGTAAAAGTCGGCAATGCACTGTCACGTCCCTTTACGCAGGAAACTGGTGTACCCCAGGGAGGCGTGCTCAGCTGCACTCTCTTTATCGTTGAGATGAACACGCTACGTGCTTCACTACCACCTGCCATTTTTTATTCCGTATACGTAGACGATATACAAATAGGCTTCAAATCCTGCAACCTCACAGTATGCGAAAGACAGGTACAGCAGGGCTTGAACAAGGTTTCCAAGTGGGCCGACGAAAACGGATTTAAGGTCAACCCCCACAAAAGTTCTTGTGTTCTCTTCACAAGAAAGAGAGGCCTGGTCCCAGATCCTTGTGTGGAACTGGGCGGACAACAAATCCCTGTCAACAAAGAAAACAAATTCCTTGGTGTTATTCTTGACTCCAGGCTCACTTTCATACCTCACATAAAACATCATAAAGAAAAATGTCTTAGAACAATGAACTTACTTAAAATACTATCCCACACAACGTGGGGTAGCGACAGACAGTGTTTATTGAATACTTACAAGAGCCTAGTTCGATCACGGTTAGATTATGGTGCCGTAGTATATCACTCTGCCGCACCGAGCGCACTTAAGATGTTAGACCCCGTTCACCATCTGGGTATCCGTCTGGCCACTGGCGCATTTAGGACAAGCCCTGTTGAAAGCCTATATGTAGAGTCAGATGAGTGGCCACTCCATCTTCAGAGAACAAACATCAGCTTAACGTATTTTCTCAAGGTTCGCTCTAATAAGGAACATCCGTGTTTCACAATCGCTAACGACTTGTCGTGTGAAACATTTTTTCATAACAGACCCTCTATGAGACTTCCTTTCTCACTGCGTGCAAGAGAACTTAGCACGGAAATGGATGTCCCACTCGAACAACGCCTAATGCCTCCAGCTAAGCTAGTACCGCCCTGGGAGTGGCAGCTGATAGAGTGTGACACATCCTTTGTAGAGGTCACTAAACATGCGCCAGAGACACATATCAAAATGGATTTCTTGGAGCTCCAGTACAAGTACTCGTGCACAGAGTTTTACACAGACGCTTCGAAGTCGCATGCCGGGGTGTCCTACGCAGCCATTGGTCCGTCCTTCTGGGAATCCGGTGTACTGCACCCTGAAACAAGTATATTTACCGCTGAGGCCCATGCACTATTGTCGGCTGTGATACATATCAGAAAATCAAATATTCGAAAAACAATTTTATTTACAGACTCCTTAAGTGTCGTTAAAGCCTTGAAGTCACACTGTAAACACAGAAACCCCGTAATAATCGAGCTCTATTCCATTCTCTGTAGAGCATACATGTCTAACCAGCATGTCATTATATGCTGATGCCCGGGCATAGGGGCATTGAGGGTAACGTTCTAGCAGACCAGATGGCCACATCAATTTCATTGCATGCAGCTAATCCGACTGCTTCGGTCCCTGTCACAGACCTGAGGCCTTTTTTAAAAAGGAAACTGCGAAACCACTGGCAACGTAAGTGGGACGCAGAAGTACATAACAAACTGCACGTGATAAAGCCACAATTAGGTTCTTGGCCCTCCGTAACAAAATCACGGCGAACAGATGTCCTATTCTGTCGCCTCAGAATAGGACACACATTTGGCACACATAATGTTTTACTCCATGAAAATTATCCTCCGACCTGCGGTAGATGCGGGGAGAGGCTGACCGTCCTCCACGTCCTCCTGGAGTGTCGGGCAGCCGAATCTGAGAGAAAGAAGCATTTTCCCCTAGCATACCGGCAGCAGATCCCCCTTCATCCCGCAATGTTACTCGGCCCAGAACCGCTATTTGATACCAACGCAGTCCTAAGTTTCCTGAAAGATGTTGTCCTGCATGTTATTAGCCCCACATGTTCATAGTGGGTCCTCTATTCAGAGGATACCGCTGTGATAGCTCTTTCGTATAGCACGTGCCTCTAGGCCCTTGTGTTTCAAGGGCTCCGGCGAGGCAACAGTGCTCCAGCCATTTTTACCATCTCATATATTTTCAATGCTATGTCATTCTTTTACGATGGATTTTAATGTTCACAGTATTCGTCATTAGTCATCGCCATAATTTTATATCACGTAGATTTTATGCACTTTACAGCAACTATTTTTAGGCCACTTTACAGCCAAGTCACATCTCCATAATACATCGTCATCATCACCACTTGTCATGGCGCTCTTTGGCCACACCTGGCCCTTGCGCCATTAAACACCACGTATCATCATCATTTTGTGATCTTTAGTATAGGCGTAGAGTCGTGCACGTCATCACAAGGGCGTCCTTCTGCGCATGCCCATAAATTTTGCACATGGCTCCTTCGGCCATCCATTCAACTTTCCTGCAGTGCCCTAACGTAACTCGTTTAAGCAACGCTTTAAAAAAATTGTATTTCAGAAAGTAAGCCAAACTTCAAGAACTTTCCGTTAACTACGTCGAAAGGGTACTTTTTTTGATAACATACGATTTTACTGTACTTTGTAGTGTTACGACTATGTGCCTTGAATGCCCATATTTTTAGGAGAGTATACGCCTGACGTTGCTAATTAGAAGTTGTTGAAATTTGGTTGATCTTTTGAAATAAAATTTTTATAAAGTCTTGCTCAGTGTTTTAGGCTATTGCATTCCGGTGAACTTTTACGGATGACCGAAGAGTCAGTGGTCCGTTATTCATGGGCATGCCCAGAAT
Organism: Dermacentor variabilis; assembly: GCF_050947875.1. Classification (NCBI taxonomy): domain Eukaryota; kingdom Metazoa; phylum Arthropoda; class Arachnida; order Ixodida; family Ixodidae; genus Dermacentor; species Dermacentor variabilis. The sequence continues at coordinate 156,593,945 of NC_134571.1, forward strand.
GACGCGCAGGTCAAGAGTTGCAAGATTGTGCGCTTATACGAAAGGTTACAACCACAAAAGGCTACGTTTACCTATACTAAAAGTTACCATATGCCTTTCAATTTATAAGTGCTCGAAATTGTGGCAATGTACCCCTTTATTACACGTTACGTGAGTAAAGGTTACAATTTTATCTCTTCTTTATGAGTGCACAAATACGCCCCTTTATTAAAGGTTACAGGAGTAAAGGTTACTATGTAACTTTTATTGCACAAATTTGTGAGAATATGTTTTTTTTGTTAAACGTTACCGTGCGAAGTGTACATACTCGCTGCAACAGCAGCTGCCCCAATACTACGGCTCTTTAAAAGCATGAAAGCACGCGTCATTTGTCCGTTTAAAACTTCCGGTGTAAACTTTGCCACACAGGGAAGACAACGGGATAACCCCGAGGGAGAAGATATTGCCTTGTTTCTGAACCCGTTCAACGAAAAATGCGCTGCTTGGAGCCCATTATTACACCGTCCTGCACTGGATGTCACATACCCGGCAGCGGTTCACATGCTCGCATCCACAAATATTTGTCCTACGTGCTTTGTCTTCGCAGGGCACCGACGCGAGACCGTTGAAAGCAACTGGGCTCCAATTGCTGCAGGCACGGGCAGCGGCCCGTTTCAGAGAAGTTAATGAACAATTTAAGCTTTGAATGTTTGGTGCAGAGTGCAGAGCGACGACACTCCACATTCCCACTTTTTTATTGGTGCTAGGCAGAAGGAGCTCTTCAAAAAAAGAAACCTAAATACTATGTTAAATATTACCTAAGTTACTTGAAAACAGACAAACATCTATTATGGGCCACCATACAATACACTGGCCCTGGATTCACAAGACTTCCTCTTTCGCGAGTGTCCTGCGCTCGTTGCAGTGACCAATGCCTACCGCACCATTCGCTGTCATTACACTTGCGCGCCCAAAAGTTACCCAAAGAACACGTGCTCTTACATAAAAAAACGTCGTGCCACTAGGGGCATTGAAGAGTATTAGAAACGAATATTACCTCTAAATTGGGGGCGTTGTAGATATATACAGGCTCAATTACGCATTCAATGTGAACCGAAGGTTGCCTAAAAAAAGAAGAATCCAGTTGAAACCTGAATTATTATGAAGAAGTAGAATAGGGAAACCTCTAAAGCTAACCAACAATTGAGAACGTTGGAACATTGTCTTAAACGTTTCTCTGCTGCTTTTTCGCAATTCCTAGAACATTTGTTGTCTGAAGCTTCAGAAAACATTACCTGATCATTTTCGTTAGGATTTTTGTTCTATCGCAACAAATATATTGATATTGCTGCGGGAAGGAATAATATTGCGATGGAGTATACACAGCATATTCAAAAATCTAGTCCTGGAAATGATACAGGTAGATTGCGAAAACCGTGAGGGAGTATGCCTGTGTTTCTCCTTTTTTTTTAATTTTTTTTTGAGGCGGTGAAGATGTTTTCTGCGTCCAGTGCTAAATAGCACGACAGCGAAAGCAGCAAAATTGTCATGACGTGTCTAAAAAGCAGCAGGTGAAGATGTGTAGCAAGGCTGATGATGGGGTAAATAAAGATTGTCGTGGGACAACTATATCAAAGACCTTGTGAGGCTTTCTGATGGGACCTCATATGCTATGCAAGTCTATTTATGGTATTTGTTAATTTTTGTTTTTTATTTCATATAATGTCAAACGCAAAACATTGCACAAGAATTCGGAACAACAATGGCGAAAATATGGCAAGTAATACAATAGAAATGAGAGAGTCGTCTGCAGCCGCCCAGTCAGTCTGATGTGCTCTTACGCTATCATCCGCTATCTGTAAATATTGTGTAAAGGTTTTCGTTTCTGCTTTGTCTGCGGAAAGAGTTCGTCTCTCGTCCTTCATGCCGAAGTCACAACAGTGGATGGCAAGCTCTGGGATTCGAGTATTCTGAAAAGATTGTAGTGGTTTTGTCGTAGTTCACTTCAGGCCTTGCATAGATTTCCGGCTTCAGAAGCAAAGCTAAATTAGAGGCAACATCGGAATCGAGCCGTCAGATCGCGATGGAGGAGCTCAGGATACAGGACCTTCTGCATGTTTGTCAGGGGATGGGCATTTTCGTTGCCGCGGCAAGGCAAAAGAAAGCCATTCTGGAAGTTATGAGGACACAAGAAGTAACTGAGGGAGAAGTCGAAGAGGTCTAGGGACAAATTCTTGAGAGGAGAAGCAAGAAAATAATGCGCGACGAGGCAGAAGAGAAAAAGAAGGGGCGAGGAGGCAGAAGAGCAGAAAAGGCGCGAGGAGGCAGGGGAGCAGAAGCGGCGCGAGGAGGCAGAGGAGAAGAAAAGGCGCGATGGAGCCAGGTAATTCTCTTAAAATGAGACAACTGGAAATAGAGCTAAGTCGAATCAGCTCGGCGCGCTCAAATCCCCTTTCCGGTGGAGACGGTACGCCGAAACTGAGAGAACAGGACCTGTTGCTACCGTGCCAGATAGGCGGTGATATCGCACTTCGTGAATTTTGAACGTACGCGGGAAAAGAAAGGGCTGAGCGAAAGCCTTTGGTCTCAAAAACAATTTTCAGTTGTCCCTGGAGAGGCCGCGGAAGTCCTCACACGTTTCTCTAAAGAAGACTACGAGAATTATGGAAAGGTAAAAGCCACGCTTCTTCGCAAATACCTCCTCTCTGCCGAAGCATTTCGACAGCGGTTTGGACAGGCAATATGGGGCAGCGAGTCGCACACTGAGTTCACCTACGAGTTAAAGTATAAATTGAAAGAGTTACCTAAAAGTGCAGAAGTGTATGGCTACCACGATAAGGTGCTTGAATGCATAGCACTGGAGCAGTTTTACCGAGTTCTTCCAGAAGTGAGACTTTGGCTGCAGGATAGGCCTTGTAGTGTAATAATGGAAGTTTCGGCGCCTGTAATATTCCTCCGCAGCGTTGCTCGCAGAGAAATATTACAGGCGCCGAAACTTTCAAGAAAAACCTATTGAGGAAGATAGGCTAGAAAAAAAATGACTATTATGTAAAGCGGCTTTGCCCTCGCAACCCATTTTTGCCGAAAAAGAAATCATCTACGAGCGACGAGTTCAGCAAAAGAGTATCGACTAAAGGTAAGGTGGCGAGGTAAGGGCTAGCAGAGACAGCCCAGTCGGCTGGGACCACTAAAGATAAGACATACGTAGAGCGCGCGTTCGAGGCCTCAAGACCAATTAACTGCTTCCTTCGCAATAAGGAAGGCCATATTTCCTCAAATTGCAAGGAGCAAATTGCGTTCGCCAGCATTAGCCAGTCAGACGAGAATCTGAGGCTGTTCGAGCCATATATGCAGAATCTCGTGGTAAACAGGAAAATGTGCAGCGCACTTCGCGATTCGGTCGCCACCATGGATGTTACTGATCCGTCCTGTGTTTCCTCCGGGAGCTATACAGGGGAATGCGCATGGATTAGACAAGTCGCAGAAGAGCAGTGCGCGGACTTGCCGGTTGCCAGGGTAAACCTCGAAGGCGCTTTCGGAAGGTTGCAATTGGAGGCAGCCGTCATTCCACGTTTAGCCGAACACCATTCATGTCTTGTTTCGAACAAATCGCCGCAACTCTTAGAAAAGGAGGGCCGGTCGTTCTCTACCACTCTCGCTTGCACGGCATTAAGGCGATTGTGGCCACGCGCCCTCTCAATGAAACGTGAATGTTCATCTTAAAGTGTATTAGTCTTAAAGTGTTTCTTAAAGCTTTTTGTAGATGCGATATATAACTGCTAAAAACCAGACAGGAGTTGTCTTTTGGGGGGCAGAGTGCCACGTTCTCGCGAACCGTTATAATTAGTCTGCCTTCCATCACAGTTTCCCAATTCTTCTATCACGTTGTTTTCTTTCTTCCTTGCTTACCTATGGCAGTGTTTTTCTACCCGCTTCGTATTAAATGGGAATGGCTGTGATCAACAAAGCCAGCGAGTGCTCCTGAATATATCGGCCCACTCCTGGTTCGCTCTCCTACTCTATCGGAGTTCATGATGACAGCGTCACTTATCGAAGACCGTTTACTTAGCCTAGGACTCCTTGTGAAAACGTCGCAAAAAACAATACGGCCAGTACCAAGGAAAACATATTTATTCTACGGAACTATCCATATTGACTGCGGCAGTGGCATGGCCTGGCGGTTCTAGCTTACGAAGGCAAATGAGGTTGATATTACACAATAAGTCGGCGAGTCAAGAGCAGCCTCGTGTTTTCGCCTGAACTGGCTACGCCTCCTGCAGTGCACAAAGAAAACGATTTCTAGTTGGCGAAAACTCATCCCGTGTTGTTGTAACAAACACTTCTTCTCCTGGAAACAAAAAAAAAACGTTGACTGTGCCGCATAGATGACACATGTTTTGCTGTGAACCATTCATTTTATGGTGGTTTTCAATAAATAAAATTAAGGAATTTCAGTGTCAAGCGTTCTAAACCAAGGTGTCTCTGATTCCAGCGTACTTATAGAGAATGGTCAGGAGCGTGCCCAGTCGCAGTTCCATTACCCGAATACGCGCGCAATGTTAAAATATTTGTTTGGCGATCTCTGTACCTATGTGAACTAAATATTGCGTATGGCGGTGCTAATCAGATTGCAAAATCGGAATGCGCAATACTTAATTGCTGAGACATTTGACAAAATGCACGCAATTCGAAAAATTTCCAACAAATTTGTGACTGATTACCAGGTGCCTACTATTCATCAAGCTGATGTTGTAACATGTCTTATATTTTAATGAATACGAAAAACAATTTGGGCTTTTCGTTTATTTAAGGAATGTTGGTGATATTCTATGTGGCCGTTTGTCAAATTTGGACAAAAAACGTCATATTCGGCTCATGATCAGGCGAAATTATGTGTACTGGGGTGACAAGTCGTAAAAGTCTAACGTGGTGATGTGTTTTCTTCGTGTATCTTTAGCGCGTTTAAAAAGATGGGCGTTTCACCAAACAATTCAATCAGTTCTCCTTTTTACATTTAATGGGACAAAGAAAATAAAAACAGGAGCACGATAGAAATGATACGATATTGCGTTCACCTCTTCTTCATTGCCAAAATTCATGCATTCGAATATGGTGCATGCTGTGACGTGACATGTCTAAGACGAGTTTTCGCCATTGACCCGACCCGTTGCAATTAGTGGCCCACAGATATGAATAGGAATTTATCCACGAGTCGGTTTCTTTCAAACGATTATGTCGAAAGCTATGTGCTATGTAAAGGAATATTGTTGCACTATTCGGCTTTCGGCACGTTAATGCGTGTCATACTGCACACCGAATAGGGCAAATTTGTTCTCAAGCGAACATCGCTTGAATTGCTTGATTCCACAGCAATCCGTGATGCCTTCGAACCTACTTGCTGCAATATTAAACTTCATAAATTACTTGTTCTATGTTTCAAATGTATCACAATAACACGTTTTGATGACCGAATATTAGCAGCTATTCTAGATATTCGCTTAGTCTATAGGTGGGCAGAATCCGCGTAGATGAACACATTTTGCTTTCCTTTCCTTAACCTTTTTCGTTCAGTTTGCTTGCAGTCTGCAGTCGGCAGAATGACGTTTCATGTTCCTCATTGCAAATGGGCGCAAACAAATGGACAGAGGCAAACGAAACGCCGCAAGCGCTTGCACTGTCTACAGGCCAAACTACACCTACGATACCAGGCGAGAGAAAGCTCGCGTTCACGCCCCTCACGCATGAGCAGATGGTGCAGGACCGATCGCATGCGTTGAAGCGCGGCGCGAGCCCAGTTGTCTTCTCCAGAGAAATATCGGTGTTCTGGCTGCCCCACAAAAATTCGGAGGACGCTTAAGCTTCGTTTTTAAGAGTGTAACGCGATAGCAGTCAAAGATCCCAGGCTGCTTCTCACGCTTCCCGACAACTACAGCTTATGTAACCGTAATATTTACCAGGAAATGCTAGCGGCGAACGCTGTGCAAGAAGGCGAGCTTTCTGGTAGAAATGCGGCCGACGCGGCCTCTTGCGTGTGCCGCGATTCAGCTTAGGCGAGCGCCATCTGGACGTGTTGCAAGGAACCTGGTGCGCCACTCCGGGGCCTGCGAAGTTCGCGCGCGCAGATCTCAGGCACCGTGGCCGGTCTATTTCTGAAAGAAATGCTGGAAAAGGGGTTTGTGTTTCAGTTTCCGTGCAACAGAATTATGTTTTCTTGTATATTCAGATTACGATCCGACGCTATCATGTCTGCAGGTTGTGTGCAAGTGGCATTTTAAAACATTTCTGACTTATTTTACTTTGACAAATTCAATTATTTGAGTAACTTCCTTGCGCTAGATGGACGGTCTGCGTGGTTGTGTATGTAAGATTGGCATTCCATGGTTTCGAGTTACCTTTGCCGAAACGATGGTCGACACAGGATGCCGACGGGGGATTTTCTTCGACAAGAGGCCCTTAACGCTATTCCCCTAAAATGCGAAAAGATGCCTAGCAAGGCGAACATAGTGAGCCAAGTGGGCACGCGCCGGTGCGCGTCTTGTAGGTTCAAAGTGCCATTACACACAATGCGCCATAAATGCAAGTTGCGCGGGTGGGAGTCCTCGCGCGCCGTTGCCCGTAGGTTTAGTATGGCCTTAAGAGTTCTGGGTTCGTTTGTTGGTGCTCCTTTACAATGAATATCAATGAGTACAATGAGTACACAATGAGTTTACAATGTGTACCAGTTTGCCCATCTCTCTACTCTCTTGCAGTTTTCAGCTTCAATAACTACATACGAAGATTTGATCCGAATTATCAGGAATCTAGTACGTCTACGACGTAGTATCACTTTGTGAACAGTTTAAAAAGACCAGGTATATAAAAAACTCGAAGAGTTGGACATTTCAACCTGTATAGCACATATATCGGCAAGCATGAACCCATAGACGCATTACACTTGCCATTTAATTAAAACTACTCGATCCTTCATGTAATTCATGTAGTTCTCGCACGGCAGCAGTGCCGGACGCGACGCAGCAGCTTTACTAATGGTACTACTCTGGCTTTCCAGGTTGCTTTTATTCTAGAGTATTCTTGCTTAGTTTGATAGTACTCGTGTCCTAAGCTGCTGCTGTGCTGAGATATTTGCTGTGCTGCCACAAACTAAACTGAGTGTTTGTCCTGTCACGAACTAGTCACTGAAGACTTAAGTACCTGAGTAGTACATTTTGCAGTTATTCTTACCATGTCTCTGCCACACGTTTTCGCCATACGGGTGAATCCCTTCAGAACACCTGCGTTTGTGTTACGTGTACCGCAGCTAAGAACTGTGGTGCTATGGCGATAGGGCATTCCCAGAATACAAATATTAATAAAAAGCTAGATGAATTGAATAAAAACAATGTATTGCTTCTCCCGCTTGTGGTTAAGGTTGACGCCTTCGCTATGGCAGTGAATGTTGTGTATAGAATTGAAAAGTCAATCGAGCTTCTCTCTTTTAAGTTTGACACCATTTTATGTAAATCAGAACAACAAAACTGTTATATGCTAGCATTGAAAAAAAACGAGTCAGGTTCAATCCTTGGTAGCAGTGAAGTTAAGCTCCACCTCAATATGTTGGAGTAGCATAGTCGGCGACTGAACATTGGAGTGCATGGTCTGTATCGAGAGGAAAATGAAAACCTTCTTGGTAAAATGAATAAACTAGCCCACTAACTTGAACTTCCAGCACTTGAAAAATCTGGCTTGGAAGCTGTACATAGACTGCCATCTCGTGCCGCGAAGGAACTCGTTGTTGTCGCAAGATTTTCATAACAAATCTTGAAGGAAAATGGATCAAAGGTCAATCTTGCCTGAGGGAGAAGCGATCTAGGTTAAGCATTTTCGATAATCTGAACCCTGTGAATAAACGGCTTCTGTGGCTTGCCATATCTAAAAGTTAGAAAAAACACTACCCCTTTGCCTGGCAGGACAGTGGACATTTTTATGCGCGCAAAAAACACAGGGTGAAAGGGCCATTCAGATTCCAGATGGCAGCGAGCTTGCAAATATGGCGTCGCGTCACTGAGAGGTGTTTCTGTCGTGCGAAGCCAGTTTTTATTTCAGAGTGGCTGGCTCACGTTATCTTGATTTTGAATTATTCCGTAGTGCTGCGTTTTGGATAGCAATCCATCGAGCTTTTTTACTTTCTTTCATTTAAATGCGCGTATTGTCAGAAAATAAAGGGAATAATTGAACATATTCCTGTCATCTATAAACCACTAATTTGGTGTCTTAGTCTTTCGTGAAATATGGTATACCCACAACTCTGACGTATTTGCAATCTCGAGATATATAACTGTGAAGAGCTATATAGAGAGGGTAAGAAAGGAGGCGGTTTTGCACTTTACATTAAGAAATATCTTGCGTATGATGTTATTCCTAAATTCTCGGGTATATTTGCCAGTCATGCTCATTAGTTATGAGACCTAGGTCATTTGTCATGGGTGTTTTGTACCATCCGCCATCTGGGTTGAAGGACTTTTTCTACTTCCTTGTTTCTTTACAACATTACTTTGCTTCGTTCCGAATGCCGGTTGTAACCTTTGCTGACTTCAGCATTGACCATTTGCAACTCTGTCTGACAGTTACCCAGTTTTTTTTTATGTAATGTGGTAAAGTGCTTTTATTATTTTTGTTGACGTCCCAACTCGTATTACGCCCTCATATGAATTTTTAATTGATTTATGCTTAACTAACTTGGAGATGAATGCTGTTATTGCTGGTGTTATAACCTGTGAATTAAGTGATCATCTGTCTCTGTATTGGCTGGCACACAAACTATAGGCTAAGGTTGTTGAACAGGCGAATGCTGTAAGAGCTACAAAACTAACAACCAACGATATAATGCAAGAAGTTCGTGAGTTAGTGTCTTCTGTTAACTGAAAGTGTTGCTTGAAATACAAGAATTGTGATCCTAATGCACTATATGATACTTTTATGGGCAAGTTAATTGATTTATATCACTATGCGTTCCCTATAATTGTCAGGCGACAGTGCGAAGAAGCTAGAAAACCACGGATCACCCGCTCTCTTCTAAAACGTATTTGGAAACACAAAACAAATTTTAAGAAAGTTTGAATGACCAGGGATATAGAAATATTCAAACCATATAGGCGTTTTAGAAACAGGTTAAGTGCAGATATCGAAAACTCCAGAAATCAGTATTACCTAAGCAAATTCGCTGAGATACAGTTCGATCCTCGCAGAACATGGTGCACCTTAAAAGACATTCTAAAAAACCCACGTACTAGTTTACTTACTCAAATTACAGCAAGCAATGAGACTTGCACTGGAAAGGACATGTCTAATGAATTTAAACGGCATTTCTTTACGTCTTGCTCATCTCACTCAGGTTATACTACTAATGACGCTTATCAGTGTACTGAATTCTGTGAGTCTAGTTCGACGTTTCTTTACCCAACTTCCGCGTCCGAAACCTTAACCATCATTCAGGGTCTAAACAACAACTGCTCAGTCGCTTTTCATGGTATTCAGATATTGCCAGTCAAACAGTTTCTTATTTAATATGTGAAGTGTTATGCGACACAACAAATTCTATCTTCCGCAATATTTTCTGATTAGATGAAATGGCAAGAATTACTACATTTCCCAAAGGTGGCTAAGTCCACGATTTCAATAATTACCGGGCTATATCTATGCTATCGTGCTCTCCAAAAATTGCAGAGGAGGGTATCCATTCGAGATTTGGCAATTATCTGCACGTGCACCATTTGCTATCGCGACATCAGTACGGGTTTCGGAATGGCAAATCAAATGAAAGTGCCTTATGTTATATTAAGGAAAAAACTGCTATCCAATATGTAGGCATGTAGGCAATATCGTAGGCAATATCGTAGGCATGTTTTTAGACTTCAAGAAGCCATTTGATTGTGTTAGACATAACATTCCCTGTGTTAAGCTTCCGCGGTATGGAAAACGTGGTACATGTCTCAGCTTAATTCGCATCTACGTGTCTATCCAAGCACGATTTATCACTATTCATCACATAAGGTCAGACTTACAATCTATGATATACGGGTTGCCGCAAGGACTAATTTTAGGTCCTACACTGCTTCGTCTCTACATTAATGATATGATTTCTTTTTCCCGAAGCCCCGAAATAGTTTTTTACGCAGGTGATACCAGCGTTGCTTTTTCATCTGCTAGATGGCTACTGCCGCATCTTTGACAAACACATGATTACAGCATTTATTAGAATCGTTATATGCCAATCAACAGCCATTAAATGTAAACAAGACGAAGTCTATGGTACTCCACACCATTAATAAAGCGGTTTTATCCCGTAACCTAATCACATTTCTATCTAATGTGCCAGAGCGCGTAACATAACATAATATTTTGGGAGTTCAGTTTCACGAAAATCTGTGATGGATGCAGCTTGTAGTGTTCGCTATACACAGTGTTTTGAAGAAAGATACGTATGCTAAACAGACACCGTGCCTTGTTACCCAGGTACCTCAAACGCCAGCTTTATTTTTATTTTATACATTCCCGTTTTCATTACTGTATCGTCATTTGGAGAGTTAGCCTCAAAACAATCAAAATAATCTCTACCTCATGTAAAAACGAGCTATTCGTTTTATTCACAACTTGCGCTATCCCGAACGTGTTTCATTCCCTTTCAACGTGGACCCTATTCTTCGTATTTTTGCTATGTACAGCCCTCTTCTTTCTGAACTTTGTTTTTCTGAATACACAGTTGATTATCAATAATTCGTATCCACATACACTAACGCTTCCCCAAAATACGATTTAAGGTGTTTCATATTTACCGTGCCAAGAGGAAGAGCTAATCAGGGAGAGCAGTTATTAATTTTTTTAATTCCGAATCTCTCAAATACCTACCCGCAAGTGTTCAACTACACGTTCCCCTTCATTACCATAATTTAGCAAGCAATCGAAGGTATATTTCCTTGACTCTGCTTTACGTTGCATTTGAAATAATACTCATGGATTACCGGTTGTCCATATAGCTCTATATTGATTGCTATAGTATAATGGCTGTATATTGTACCGTTGTACTTGAATTCCGGTGGTTTTGTTGCTGCTACTGTGTATGTCAATGTCCACTGTAGTAGGTAAAATTTACGTTGTATTTACTGCAGTTGTGTATATATGATCTCTATGTTAATTTCAGTCTTGTACGATAATTTTTTTGTGTAATGAATGCTATTACGGGTGCTAAAAGCCTAGTCAGGTGATTATATAATGTCAGCTTTTGCCCCACGGATTGTGACAATCATGTATTTTTAACAAAAAAATATATACATAAATACAAAGTGCCTTCGATTTAGGCCACTTATACAGGGTGCATTGAAAACAGCGTTTCTCTCCCCTAAAGATATCGAAAATACCATTGCTAAACAAATTCTTTCGGATTGCTTTTGCCGCATGGTTTCCATGATAAACGACTCGAGCTTTTTATTGCCTTTATGATTATTGCTGTGCAAATTAGACTACTTAACTTTTTGACCAAAGGAAAACTGTGGTTGATCAAAATGCAAGATTTTGCACCGTCATCCAAAAACCGCATAACTGTGTCCAAGCATGAAAATACTGAAGCTGCAAAAGACAAAATTATTGAATTCATGCAAATTTTACACAAGAAGGCGAAATTGAAGAGACGATGACAGCAACTTTCAGTTTTAGTAGAGACATGAGGGTGATGGTGAATAATTGTGCCTCATCGTCGAGCGATCATCGAGCGAATATCTTCATCAAGCAGCGATGCCTCTCAATTCATGCTCATGGGACGCTCAGGCGTGCAGTCAAGTGACACGGGGCCGTCAACAAATTTTGTTAGAGTGGCGGTCACTGGCAGACCGGTTTGTTTTGTCTGTGCGAAAGTAGCCAGAATTTATTGGACCGCAGTATAGCCGCGGTAAGGTGGAAAAAATTACGGTCTTCATAGATGAATTGTTTCAAGTCATGCATCCAGATAACGATCTAGATTTTGCAGACATTTAGCTTAACTTGCACCTATACGTGTAACAGCGACCTAGGGTAATCTTAAATTTATCTCTTTGTGGTTAAAACAACCCAGAGCAATAAGTCTAATAACACCTTTCCTGTTTTAGGCAATTAAGAAGGACTTTTTGGAAACGCCTTTTTTACAGTTTGTCCAAATTCTTAGGCGGACTTGATTTTCGCGTACCGTTCGAGTGAATATATTAGTATTAGAAAGTATTAGAAAGTATTAGTATTAGAAAGTATTAAGTATATTGTTAATTTCGCAATCTTGTGCTACGTCTACAACAGGCAATATTTCAAGACCATTGTGTTCCTAGGTGACGCTGTCTTTTTTATTACTTGTTTAGCGCTTGTGTTATGACATATAATCTAATATTACACTCAGTATGCTAATTTACGAGCGCGAAATTTGTGCTCTGGGAAAGTTCAGTTACTAATAAAATCTTCCTGTTCTCTTCAATGCGTTGTTCTATATCGGGATGTGCGCTCTTGATTCACCATACCAGCATAAATTTTTGCGTACCGGCGGAGAAATTACTGCACGATATTCGTTTTTGTAATTACGACCAGCTTATTTCACATGTCGATATCCTTGCTCCGAATGTTCATTGGGACGCTCTGATAAGGCTGTCACTCTATTCTTCTGGAAAGTAAAACTGTGCGGTGGTCGCACCAATATGCACGCAAATTCTGCAGGGACTCCAATGTCATGCATAGACGACTCATTAGGACGAAAATCGCATTAAGCTACAAACGCCCTGACTGCTTCTGAATATTTCCACGTTTTATAAAAACAGCCCACCTTTAGTTGATACAAGCGCTGAGTCCCAGTCTCCTACAGTCAATCGAGCACACGAAAAATATTAAAGCCAAACTAATCATACAACCACTTTATATGATAAAGCGGTTAGCATTTGGAGCTACGTAGCGACACACCACATTTTTGAAGCCAAGTTTACTTTGAATGTACTGGGCGAGAACGGGCAGCAGGCACTGCTTCGAGAAAAACGACAACAACGAGTCGCTGGAAGCCTTGCCCCAGTGTTGCCGAAGCTCTCTGTCCTCTCGCTGCGGTGCTCTGCTATCTGAGCGTTTTATCAATTGAACTATAACGCCTCTTGACATTTGGTGGACGTGCTGGGCCCTTCCCAAACCTGGAACTCCGCAGTCGGGCCCTCCCTACCATTTCTGCCATGCCTCAGGACGCCGCACAGCCAGACCCTCCCCTTGCATCGCATGTCGTCTGCTGCGGTGTTCTATGCCAACGAGATCCTCCGGTCGTCAGCGGCAACGACTACCATGCCGTGGAGGATTGGCTCCCGTCATACGATCGCGTGAGTCCGCATAACAAATGGGAAGGCAAAGCTAAACTGACTAACGTCATCTTCTATCTTTCTGGAGTCGCTAATCTCTGGTTCCGGAATCATGAATCCAACCTTTCCACTTGGGCAACATTTACCCATTGTTTCAAAGAAGTTTTCAGTCGCCCTGCAGTGTGCAACCTTCGCGCAGAACAACGCTTGCGTGGTCGCGCTCAGGAAAAGGGTGAAAACTTCACCAGCTACATTGAGGACATAGTTGACCTTTGCCGGTGCATTATTTCCACCATGCGCGACTCTTAAAAGATCAAGAATGTCATGAAGGGCATAGAGGATGATGCCTTTCAAATGCTCTTGGCGGAATAGCCTCAAACGATTCACGAGGCCACTACACTGTGCCAGAGCTAAGATGAGCTCCGCAAACAACGCCCTACTACGCGCCGAGCTGCCGCACCAAGGATATGATTTCGGGTTTAACCGACAGTTCCAGTGCTGCTCCCGCCCACTCATCGTTCCTCGACCAAATCAAGCAATTCGTTCGCGAATAAGTCCCGCGCCAACTGTCACTGCTGCCTGCTACCCAGTCGTCTGAGTCCCCTTTGTCCCCGGGACTCCGACGCGTCATATATGACGAAGTGAGTGATGCACTACCTCTTGCAAATCAGCCACATTCAGTGGCGGTTCCCCTCACGTATGCTGCCGTCGTCGCCAGGCCAAGACCACCGCGTGAAGTTGCGCATTACACGCCCACAAGCTGCTTCTACGCCTCTCTTTCTCCATCTTCGAACCACTTGCCCTGAAGCGGCTTCTCCGCGCCTCCGCAGCCCCTACGCCCAGCTCAGAACTCTGGGCCGCTACCTACGCCCCCTGTTCACAATCCGTGGTGTACTCAAGGCAACCGTCCGATCTGCTTCGCGTGTTGCTTTGCTGGCCACGTGGCACGGTTCTACCACCCGCGGGGTTGGTATCTTTCCGATACTGCGATATTTCAAGGGAATGCTCCTGACTTTCAGTCCCGCTATTTGCCACCAGTTCCGCACTTCGCTCTTCTATCTCCTATTCCCCGAAGCTCCAACACTCGTTTGTCTCCATCTCCCCGTGGACGTTCTCTCTCCCACATCGTCCACCGCCCTCCAGCTGTGGAGGAAGACTAAAGGCGCAGTTCCGGAGGCAAGAACTGCGATCTCTTCGAACTGCTCAAGCCCTTGTTTATTCCCTACGAGCGTCATTGAATTTTATGGCGAAGGTGTCGCCATTAACGCGCGTGTCGACACGGGTGCCGCAGTGTCCATGATTGCCGACCAGCTTCGCCGTACGCTCCGACAAGTCGCGACGCCGTTTTCTGTCATTTCGCTACGCACAGCAAGCGCCGAGCTAATAGAGCCCTCAGGAACATGCACCGTCCGTGTCGCCATACAAGACAGTTTACATCACATTAAGTTTGTTGTTCTTCCCCGCTGATCTCATGCCATCATTCTAGGATGGGACTTCATCTCATCTCATCACGCTGTTATTGATTTTGCCCGTGCCGAACTTGCGCTGACTCCATTTCGCGGCAGTCTTTCTGAAAATTTGCTTCCACCTTCTGCTCGAGGGTTCGTCGCCACCGACACTGATATCCCTCCTTTCTCTTGCGCCGTTGTACCCATTTCCTGTGCTGCTATTTACGATTCCACAGTTCTTTTTAGACTATCTTAACTTGCAGCACGCCGTCATCCCTTAATGCTTCCCTTTGCCCTCCTTCCCTTTCGCTAGGGCTCCAGCGCACTCTACGTTTCGAATACGTTTTCGCGTCTATCAAGCTTAAATCTTGGCGAGTGCCTCGGTTTCGCCGATGAATTCGACACGAGCTCTGTGTACGGTGTGCCTGATGACTCCACTCCTCCTCACGTCGACGCCATCGCTCTCCCTGTCTCTGCGCCTGCACCTGCATGTGCTCCATTTGCTCCACGGTTGCTCCATTTATTGATCCTAACCGCACTCCAAGTCAGCGCACACAGATGGTCGACCTCCTTGACCGATTTAGAACTTCTTTCTACCCCCAAAACAATGTTTAGGACGTAACTCCACAGTCGTTCATCACGTCGACACCGGCAGCCACGCGCCTCTACGCCAACGTCCATACCTGTGTCCGCGATGGAGCGCCGTGTCATCGACGAGCACGTAGGAGACATGCTCCGACGAGGCGTTATACATCCATCGCCGAGCCCCTGGGCGTCTGCGGTAGTGCTGGTCAAAAAGAAAGATGGGACTATTCGTTTTTGTGTGGGCTTTCAACGACTAAACAAGATTACCTGGAAAGATGCCTATCTTCTTCCCCGTATCGACGACGCACTGGACTGCCTCGAAGGCGCTGAATTCTTTTCGTCCTTAGACTTACGATCAGGTTATTGGCAGGTCGCGGTGGCTGACGCAGACCGCCAAAAAACAGCATTTGTTGCGCCCGACAGCTTATATGAATATACCGTGATGCTCTTTGGCCTCTGTAATGCGCCTGCAACGTTTGAAAGCATGATGGATAACATCCTCCGGGGCCTCAAATGGCAGGCATGCCTTTGTTATCTCGATAACATTGTAATCTTTTCCCCGGACTCTTCCTCTCACCTATTATGCCTCAAACGCGTGCTTACTTGCCTTGCCGATGCGCTACTCTAGCTCAACTTAAATAAGTGTCTCTTCACCGCCGGGCAGCCAGTCATCCTTGGCCACGTTGTTTTGAAAGATGGTGTGCTCCCAGATCCAACCACCCTCCAAGCCGTTGCCAAATTCCCATGACCAAAGACGACAAAACAACTCCGCAGCTCCATCGGATTATGCTCCTATTTTCGTCGTTTCATCCGCAACTTCGCCACCATAATAGCGCCTTTGACGCAGCTTCTCGCGGGTAACGACGACCTCTTAGCCTGGCCGCCAGTTTGCGATGCCGCATTCATGACGCTGCGTCGTCTTCTAACCTCACTCCCCATACTCCGACATTTTGACTCAAGCACACTAACAGAAATACACACGGATGACAATGGCGTAGGCATTGGCGCTGTTCTTGCTCAACGCAAGATTGGCTTCGATGCATACGTTGTTGCCTTCAGTAGCCGCGCACTCATGAAAGCGGAAGCAAACTATTCTGTCACAGAAAAAGAATCACTGGCTATCATTTCGGCCATAACTAAGTTTCATCCTTATCTCTACGGCAGCTCGTTCGACGTGATAGCGGACCACCGTGCACTATGCTAGCAGTCGTCCTTGAAAGATAATTCAGGTCGCTTCGCACGATGGGCGCTTCGCCTCCAAGAGTATGATATTCGAGTGCTGTCACACTCTGGCCGTGATTATTCGGACGCGGATGTGTCCCCAGTGTCAGGCCAGCCCAATCATCAGAAAGTACGAATATTCGAGTCGCTCACCGCCAGGGATATGCTTTGGGAGCAGCAGAAGGATCCATGGATTGTTGCTATGCTGGCTTTTCTGTCAGACCCATCAGCGCCTACTACGGGCCGTACATTGCGTCGCCAAGCACACTACTTCACTGTTCGTGACGGCCTCCTATACCGCCGTAACTACCTCTCGGAGGGGCGCAAATGATTACTCGTGGTCCCTCGGCATCTACGTTCGGACATATGTGCTGCGTTTCACGATGACCCGCAATGCGCACATGCAGGAGTACTAAAAACGTAACCGCGCCTGCGAATTCGTTATTACTGGTGGGGGATGTACTGATTCGTCCGCCAATATGTCCGCTCCTGCTTCGCTTGCCAATGTCGCAAGAATACTCCTCATGCCTTAGCTGCTCCATTGCAACCTTTGCCTTGTCCAGGACGGGCCTTAGACCGGGTCGGAGTTGATCTTTATGGGCCCCTTCCGAGTACTTCAGATGGCAACCGCTGGGCGATAGTGGTGATAGACCATCTCACTCGCTACGCCGATACGTCACCTCTGCCCAACGCATCTGCGCGGAATGTTGCCTGGTCCCTTCTGCATAACATCATACTTCGCCATGGAGCCCCCAGAGAGTTGCTTAGCGCCAGAGGCCGCATCTTTCTGTCTGATGTCATAGAAGCCCTACTCAAGGAATGCGACCTAATTCACCGTACCACTACTGGATACCATCCGCAAACCAATGGTATGACTGAGCGCTTTCACCGCACTCTTAGCGATAAGTTAGCCATGTACTTCGCATCTGACCAAACCAGTTGGGACCGAATTCTACCCTTCGTGACATACGCTTATAACACCCCCATATGGACCACTACAGGATTTTCCCCGTTCTTTCTTCTTTACGGACGCGAGCCTTCCTGCACAATGGACACCATCCTTCCGTATCGCCCTGACAAAAGGGAGGCTAATACCCTGTCCGAGGCTGCTGCACATGCAGAAGAGTGCCGAAAGCTCGTGCGCACATTTACTTCGGAAGATCAGCAGCGACAGAAGCACCTTCGGGATATTCTCTCTTCTTCAGCACCCTATGCCCCTGACCCACTAGTTTGGCTTTAGGTTCCCACTACCAGCCCGGGACTTTAACCCAAGCTTGTGTTGAAGTTCGAGGGTCCCTAACATGTCGGCAGTCAAACGTATTCTGTGAACTATTTGGTAGAAACCCCTTGAGCCGCCTTCCGATATGCGCCGCCGAGGGCGCGAAATCATGCACGTTAGGCGGCTGAAGCCGTACTTTGATCCGCCTGTGCTATCTTACCCGTAGGTCGCCGAGACGGCTCCTCTTCTCCGGGGAGGCAATTGTACTGGAGAAGAACGAGCAGCAGGCACTGCTTTGAGAAAGACGACCGCAGCAAGTGGCTGGAAGCCTTGCGTCTGTGTTGCCGAAGCTCGTTGTCCTCTCGCTGCGGTGCTCTGCTATCTGAGCGTTTTATCAATTGAGCTATAACGCCTCTTTACAAGAATATCTATTTATCATTCTGAGAGTTCTATTCTTTTGGCTACATGCGACATACCGCGGCATCGTCTTACATTGCTTTGCTTGAACTGGCTTTCCAAGGTCGTCTGTACAACTGTATAACGCCAACTTCGTGACAAGAATGGAATGACGTAGAAATGACACTGAACGACAAAGTCGGTATGACGGCGACGGCATGACGACAATGAGAGAAGAATTCCTAAATGACGATGATGGTACAACGAAGTCAGTGCGACAACGATGACATGATGACATAGGATGACGACGAGCGTACGAAAACGATGGTATGATGACGACGATATCACGACAAACAAATGAAGAAGCTGGAACGAAGACAATGACATACCCGCTATGGCATCTCGACGACGATATGACAAAGGCCGCATAATAATGATTCAACAGCGACACATGATAACGGCAGAATGACTTCAATGGATCCACATAGGCAGTATGACTACAGCGGCATTAACGACATTGTGATAACGTTTCTCGAGTGTTGACGATGGTAAAGCGACAGTGTCCAGACGACAGCATGACGAGAGTTGAAGGTCGAAGTTCAAATGGCAATGATAAAACGACCGCGCTGAAATCACGCCGGCGGTACAACAGCAAATGGGCGATGACGGCTGTATGTCAGCGCTCGCATGATGACAGTGGGACAACGGGATGACGGCAATCGTGTGACGACTGTATCGAAGCTTGCGTGACAACAATGGACGATGGTATGAGGACGACGGCGAGTGACTGGACGAGAGTCGGATAACAATACTGGAATGAGGACGATGCAACGACCACGCCGGCATCACGATTACGAACACGTAACTATTGTCTCACAATATTAGACAAGTTTACTAATGGGTCGGTGTGGAAGGCGCGACGATGACAGCATGGCGAGTCAGATCACAAAGAAAGAATAAGGACGGTGGAACGAAAACGACGACACGATGACGATGTTATGACGATGATGGCCTGATTACAACGGCTTCACAAGAGTCGCACGAAAAATACGGAGTGACGAGGATGCAACGACCACGACAGCGTCCCGACCATGAGCACATACCTAGCGGCGCTAGTATTAGGCAGCTCGGGCCACACGGTCTGCGAAGAAGGCAAGACGACGCATGACCAGCCAGACCAGGAAGCTTACATGAGAACGATGGAAAGACCACGACTGCATCACGGCGGCTATGTGTAACGAATGTGTGACGACTGTATAACGAAGATGATGTGACGACGGCGGCATGACGAGAATGTGAAGACCAATTAAAATGAAGGCGGTGCAACAACCGCTACGGCATTTCGACTACGAGCATTTACCTAGTTGACCAAGACATTAGGCAACTTGGGTAAATGGGACAGCGTAGAAGGCGCGATGATGATGGCATGACGAGAGTCAGATGGTGAAGCTGGAATGATGCCAATGAAACAACGTCGACGGCATCACGACGGCAAGCATTAACCTAGCGGCCCAAGCTAGTAGAAGTCTCTTGTCAATGTGCCGGCTTAAGTGGCTTGAATGATAGACAGACAGACTCTAAACGTTTGGAAATAGACGAATAATGCTCATCGCATTAGAGCCAAAGTGCCTGTACGTGACTCGAAGGGCCTTCGTCTGCTTTTTCATTCAGCGGCGCCTGTTGCCGGGTGCGTTAATATGTAAAAAGTGTCCAGCAAATGCATAAATGTAGTTAGAGTGATCCTAAGTTCTTGATTGTCATTGTACTTCGTTATTCTGCAGGAGACCGCCTAATGATTTCAAACAAAGGCAGGAGAGGATTAAGTTCTGCCCTAATTTAGCACAATAAATATACAAGCCCAATGTCGCTACGGTGGGCCTGTCTATGGTATTTTGTTTGCGAGAAGGACAGCATGGTACCTAGTGATTGTCATTGTTTCTTAGAAGAAGAAAACATTGCTCAAGTGTTTGCATTTTATAAGAAAAAACAAAGAATAAATGTACCAGATCAAGCAAACCTGTACATAGATCTCACGTGTAAGTAGATTATCATTGTCCTTGTCAAGAACAGGTGTGTTTTACGTCTTACAATTTTTAGCCAAACGGGAAGCCGTGACTACGTATCATTTTTAAACATGACGGCACTGTGTTGTTAATCTTTTTCTTTGTTCGAACACAATCAATTCTTCATAGCAAATGATAAATTTTGTTCAGCCTCTTCCCCCTTGCCGCAAATAGCTGCCTCAGAGGACCAGCATGGTACCTTTGAGGCTTACGAGGCACACCAAAAGATCAAAACACACTAAATGTCTACCGATTATTCTAAAGTTTTGGGCAGCTGAATATAAGGTTCAACTCGTTCGGAGATGTATACAACTTGTAGTACAGACGCAAATCTGAGCTAGTTGGCACGTGTTAATTTCTTGCGTAATAATGTCATAAAAACGAAATAGCACGAGTTAGGAAAAATAAAGGCAAATGATGGGAGGGTGGGTCTCAGATTCAGAGAATGCGCATTGGGTAATGAGAACGCCGGTGGGGAGAGAGAGAGAGAGAGAGAGAGAGAGAAAGAGAGAAGGGAAGACGGAAAGGCAGGGAGGTTAACCAGTCTGAGTCCAGTTTGCTACCCTACACGTGGGGAGGGGAATAAGGAGTGAAAGAGAGAGAGAGAGAGAGAGAGAGAGAGAGAGAGAGAGAGAGAGAGAGAGAGAGAGAGAGAGAGAGAGAGAGAGAGAGAGAGAGAGAGAGAGAACGCCGGTGGGGAGATGTCTAAATTAATTTCGTCCTCTTGGGGCCGTCTAACGCGCAACTAACGCGCAGTACACGAGGGCTTAGCCTTCCGCCCCCATTGGAATGCAGCCGTTGAGGTCGAGACATGTATAGATCGTTACGCGTGAACTTGTGCTATGCACCGCACCGTCATTACAACCTAGATATCATTGCGGGCAAGGCGGAAAAAGAAAACATGGTAAACTCGAGCCGCATTTTCTTCTCCGTATCTACTTTCCTTTACTTTTTTTTAATTTTCTGTCGTGCCAATATATCAGAGACAACTTCAATTCGAGTGGTACCTGACATGACGACAGAAATTACAGACGCCAACTTTTGTCGTTCGCTAGCATAGCCATTCTCTACGGAAGGCTCCCCCCTCTTCTCCCAGCCGGACATTCAGCGTATCGATTTGTCCCCACCCATTTCGACCGCCTGGGTCACAAGCTTCCTATTATCGACCGCGACTTGACATAGCCCCAACGTCACTGCAAAAATGCACTCATCTGCCATGCTGACAACAATTGAACGCGATTAATAACCTTGCGCCATTTTCTTTCCAGCTCTATCTGCGTTTCCGATGTGGCAGTCAATACATCCCTCGCTGCTCGTAATTGCAGGCTTATCGCAATGATCAATCCCTCATAGAAATTAGAGCAGCGAACGACAGGCCTCCCTGTACACTCCGAAATTGTAGCGAAGCCGATCACTTTGCTCACTCTATTTAAGTACTCTGGCCGACCATTCTACCGTGAGCAATACACGAACATGTCGCGGATCATGAATATTTCACGTTCCTAGCGAAGGTTGATCGTGATATTCCTGAACTACTGATCATTTGATATTATTTCGTAGCATTTCAATCAATCTTTTTCTCCAGTGTCCTCAACGATGCAACGCTTTCCTTTAGCCAAAAAGTTTTCAAGAAAATAAAAAAAAATACCAAGAAAAGTGGATACGTACGCGTTGCATAACAAAATTACTGCATCCCCCAAGAAGTCTGCTAGGGAACTAATGTTAGTTATTGTGGTGGCCCAGTGGCTATCGCGTTGCTCTGCAAAGCACGAGGGCGAGGGAGCAAAACTGGGCAGCGGCTGCCACCTTTTGATCGTGCGAAATGCAAAAAACGGTGTGGTACCATCCCTTGGGGGCCCTTGAAATACCCCAGGTGGTCATTAAAAAGAAAGAGATGTTCCACAGTACGACATGTACAATAATTATATTGTGGTTCTGACACATATAACCCCAGAAATGAAGCGAAAAACGAAGTTCAATGCAAAAGCGCTAAGCGAAGACATACTTCGGTTTAAAAAAGATAATTGTTTAAAGGAATTAAAATTTGGGCAAACTTACCTCATATACGCCTTCTCAGCGCAATGAGGCGTCGCTTTAGATGGGCTAATTACAATTATAAGAAATAGTACAGTTTCTAAGTAGGGCGCAATTTAGTTCCTTGAGTTCAAACGTTTTGTGAACGGTAAAACGTTAGCGCCTTGGTAATAACGGCCGACTTGGCGGTCAAAGGAATCTGCACATTGGGGACAAGTGTTTGAGGTGCAGCTCCGAATACTTTGTTTTATGGGCATTAGATGTGAATATTGGCAGTCATGCAGTATCGGAATGTACCGCATGTACCGAGTTTGTTTATTTGTTTATTGCTTTCACCACAATATTATTTCCGTCAAAAAACAAAACGTACCAAGTTTCCCATACTCCTTAGGTAACCATATCTTGTAAAACATTTTATTCCGATTCTGATTCTGATTTATTCTGATTCTGGATTTATATTACTTGATCTCTTTCTGGCTAGAATTAAAACAAAAATTTAAGAAGAAAACTTGCTCTTGTGGGCAGCTTTCCCTCAATGCAGACCGTAACTCGTCTTTGCCGATATTGGTGCAACCTCCCATGAAGAGTTCAGCTTGAGATTGGGGGTTAAAGGGATAAGAATAGGCGTATGTTCAAAAAAATGTTAGGAGCGTGGCTCACAAGAGTTGTATGGCGAGGCGGGCATACTTTCCGTTTAAAATGTAAGCTTCTGAAAAAAAAAGACGTATGTTAGGCATTTTCGTTCGGACCATGAAGGCAGTTAACAGTCTGGAGCCGATCAAATATCCATAGAGCCGTGTTTTTATTGCATCCCGATATTAAGCATAACATATCAAATATCAAGTAAATATACTATGAGAGATCAAACTTCTATAAGCACGACACATACGATTGTTGCTGTGCTGCGTAAGGCGACCACTTCAGTAAGCAGTGGTATCCCAATGGATAGAGGGATGAGTAGTTTACAAATTGATTTTCGAATTCTTGCTTTTTTTGTGCCCGGGCAAATATCTATCGCGCTCTTCGTAGAGGAAAGGAAGCCTTTAAATATCTGTGCGAAATTCTACACACGTTCCTCAAGCTTACGCGAGCCACTGCGCCCATACTGGGAATGCTTCTAATAATTACCTATTTCGTCGTACCAATTCGTTCATTTCGCGCCTGTAAAAGAGGTTCTCAAAATGCCGGTGACGACAATTGCCAACATTTGCGGTCTTGCTATATTACCCACCAACATTTCGCAAGACACTTCGAGTCAACCTTAATCAAAGCGTTTGTAAAAACGAGAACACTACAGCTTATTTATGAAAAGTCTGGGTGTTTGCTCATCAGGTCTCCATTGAGGCAGACATACTTTACCGCTAATAAGGTGAGTATCAAAGAAATAATTTACAAAAATAATAAAATGTTTTTTTTTAATTGGGCTTGAGGGGCAATGCTTTAGATGGCCACATATTTGATGCTCCACAGTCGTTCCGAACATAAAACAAATGCAGCAGATCCAACGAGTTACTATCTATATACAATGAAGCTTTTTGCGAGTGCATAACTAGTCGAAACGCGACTACGCTCACGCACGCACGCACACATACACGCGCGCATACTCACACACAAACTATATGGAGGCTTTTGTTACGCGGACTTGCTGACTGCTACCGAGTACTATACGCTTTGAACGCGTCCTGGTTTCCGAAGGTAGCATACGCATACGTACGTAGCGATTTTTCGAATCCATTCATTCATTCAAAGAAGCCTTTATTTCATCATTCCCGCGCAGCCACGAAAGCGCGAAGACTAGCTTTATGGTTGTTTTCTTATTTTTTTTCCTTACGGCAGGCGCGGCTGGTTTCGCGAATGCACGGAGGCGAACGCCATCTGGTGGTAGTGCAGGAAACTCAGTGGCGCGCGTGCTCCGGTGTGATTGTGATTGTTTGGCGTATCCGGCAAGACAATATTCAGGCCGCAGACACGCTCACGAAACTCAGCGATGTTCGCAAAGCATCGCTTTTAATATAGCACCTAATTCACTAAATTCGTCATCCAATTACAGCGCTCTATCCAAGCAATAGCTAAACCGGTCGGGCCATGAGCACAGGAAACGTGACATCGCTACAATATCAAATAAAAACACTTATTGACAATAAACAGCATGGAGCTCCAAACTGAACGTAGGGGCCACTTGCGGCAGATACTGATACGGCAAGGTTTCCTTGGGAAGCTTGTGCCGCGACGCGCTGCGTGAGCATTTCCTAAGACATGGCGTCATTGAAACTTTGTGGCACACATAGCCGAAGGCCATTTCTGGCTTGGTGACCTGCGGCATGTGATCGGTTGCGAATTGCTTGAATTGAGGGACGAAATGCTATAATAAATGCCTAAAATTCTCCGCATGATCTAGATATTATAAGCAGGGATAGGGTGGCTTAGAAAGACTGGTCAACTTCTCGATAGGAGGACATGTCTTCTTCAAACGCGGTCTCGTCATCCTCGGCCGTTAGTTTCAACGGGTTATTAGAGCGATGTCATGTGCGGTGGTTGTCAGTGGCGGCTGGCTCTTAAGGGAGAGACTGAAATTGAAATGAGCACTGTGCGATGATGTCTCTGCGAGTGGTTTCTAAGACGAGAGGGCAAGACCGGGAAAGTGGGAAGGTGACGGAAAAAAAGGAAATAAAATGAAACAAAAAATGGCAGCCATTCCACTCTGTGAAGATGGAATGGCAGCGAAAACTCACGACAGTCAAAGCTCTCAAACGAAAAGCAATGCGCTTTCGCTGCCATTCCATCTTCACAGAATGGAATGGCTGTCATTTTTAGCGTTGCGAGTCTGGCATCGTTGCTCGTTCGGAGGCGCCCGGGCTCGCTATTGTCGCTTTCGTTCAGCATCGGACGAACGTTCTTCGTCGGTGGTCGTTTCGCGCCGGCGCTATTTACATTCTTGTTGCTGTTCCCTCCGGCGCTCCACGTACACGTGTGGTTAGTGGGGTGTACGAACCACACCTGTCCGACTCACCAATAACGCAGCTGTTTTTAGTGCCGATACCTTTCCTGCAGAGTACTGCGCTAACATTTACATCACCCTATTGTTCACGTCGAGCGTTGTAATCTGTTCCAGATTTTGACATCTGCGCCGCCGCACTGCACCGTTATGGGTTTGTTAGAAATCGTTAAGTTCGTTTCTGTTGCAGGGCGAGGAAAAAATTACGGAAGGTTAGTCATATACAGCTTTCGCTGTAAAAAAGAAAGAAATAGAAGGATATAGGACGCTAGGGTGTTGGGGTAGCGAGAGCTTAGGGAGCCTGTCGGATTACCTTCACAGGGTAATTTCGAGTGACCCCGTACAGAAATCGATTTGGTTCGTGGCAACTTAGAATCGCTAAAATCTGTAACTTGAACCTGAGCTCTCATATCATTACCAAAGGCACAAAACACGTTATGCAACCAGCGAACCGCGATTCTCAATCTCACCTATTCTACCGTTTTCAATTCTTCCCTGCCTCTCGCTTTACACTCACTTTATTGAGTGTAAAGGGAGAGGCAGGGAGGCTGCCGTTTTTTCCTTAGAGAGGCAGGGAAGTTGCCGTAATGAGTGTAAAGGGAGAGGCTGCCGTTTTTCTTCTATGACCCTCTTATTTTCTCTTCCGAATTTTTGTTCCTTTCCCTTCCGGTATTTTCTTTTTCTTTTTTTTTTTCAAAGACCTACACCGA
Organism: Dermacentor variabilis; assembly: GCF_050947875.1. Taxonomy (NCBI): domain Eukaryota; kingdom Metazoa; phylum Arthropoda; class Arachnida; order Ixodida; family Ixodidae; genus Dermacentor; species Dermacentor variabilis. Next base: position 156,619,917 of record NC_134571.1, read on the forward strand.
CACATTTCAATGTCCAAGACGCCAGGATACCTTTTTCTGCCCCTCAACCACGCAGGGTCACCCCGCTTCTGTACACCACCGTGACGACGCCTACGCCGAGCTTGTTAGTCTACCGTCCCTTGAAAGGACAAGCTGCTGCCTTCCAGTTAGCCTATCAATTGCCACCAGACTCCGCGTCGCCACCATAACACCTTTGAAATTACCCGACTCATTTCTGCAACTCTACTCAATTGATTCACTCAACCCATGTCATTTTGTTACTTGCACACTGATCGGCTGACAGCTTCTTCTGTACCACAATCCCACGCCGCCTACGACACCCCTGAAGGCTTTCTTACCTCTCGCTCTCCCAAGACCCCGCCGTGTTGTGTCCTTTTCTTTGTTTCTTTTTTTCTTCTTTTCTTATCTTTTTGTCGCCTTCCCCCTATTGTCCCCTCGTCTTAGAAAGCACGCCTAGAGACGTCCAACGACAGCGCTCATTCACTTGGAAGTCTCTCCCATTACAGCCAGCCGCCACCGACAATGACCGCGCGTGACATCAGTAAATCCTTCAAACTAACCTGTCAAGGATTACGAGTCCGCTTTGAGGAAGATAGATTCTCCTACCCAAACGCTGATCAGCCTTTCTGAGGCCCCTTATCCCTGTTTATAACCTTTATACCACGTGTACTACCCCATCTGATATTCTTGAATTTGATCTTATCCCCGATTTTCAACATTTAAAACAAGGGCGTGCAATAAAGGGCGAGTGCGTCTAAATTGATCATATATGTCACGGCCTCCAAGTATCTAATATAAAGGTGAATTACCCTACACTTTTAAATATTCTTTTAATATTCACGTCATTATAGAGAATGTATATCGACGTCGCTGATTAACTTGCTCGCAAGAACTTGCCTGTCGCTACGCTCATCGCATTTGTCTAAAAATCGCATTTGTTGCGTTCTAAAAAAAGCACCTTTTACAGGCAGAGCCATTAGAAAAGGATAGACGATCTTTAGGCAAACCGTGGTGCTCCGTATTTCTTACGAAATATGCTTAGCTAAATAAAATTTGCCTGTTGGACAGGACGAAAGCTTGGTTTATGAATGGTTAAATATGACAAAAAGGAGGTTGCATGAAAAAACGCCATTTATTAGGTGCTTATACGTAGTATTTATTTCACTCAGGGTGTTTCATGAAATCACCTGTGATTGGTTAAAAATAAAGAAGATGGTGTTATTATAGAATTTCCTCCGCATTACTTTTCTCACAGGGTCATGCATCATGTGAAAATTAATCGATGTGCAATTGGACAAGTAATTACTCAACATAGTGTTATTCACTTTCAAACCAGAAGAACCGTGCGAGTGATCGCATTGAAATATTTGATGCGTGCCTTCCAAGGATCTCCAAACCGTTTTCACAGTACAAAAAATATTCGTCGTCTAGGTGGACCTTTTGTGCCTGCATTGCAGTCTGTTCAAACTGAAAAGGTTACCGTTGATGCGCTGGTATCTTTCATGTTTTGAAGAAAATATCTGTACATTGCTTTGTGCGGTTCCAACCACGCCAGCAGCGACGACATCCCGAAAAAATTGTACCTAACCAGCTGCGCCGAGTAGACGCAGCTGAAACACAAAGTGGTGGCCAGCAGGCCAACGGTGCTGCATTGTGCATTACACCTGATTGTGCCTACTGCCACTGGCACCGGAGGTTGGCCTAACGCGAGAGTGAAATTACGGCGTGGGGGGAGGGGATGTTGCATGCGTGATCGCTGCGGTTAAAATATACCCGTTTCAACCTAGAAGTATTATAGCTCAACCTGACTCCGTGCTAGAATTCTAAGAAATATTATACTCTCATATGAACAGCCACATGGCTCTTGCTTACATGGATGCTGCAAAATACGCTGCCTTACTACCTAAAATGAATAACTAACGCGAGTCACTCGATTCTTTGTTCTATAATAGTAGATTATGATGCTCAGTTCCGTCTCACGAAGCTTATAGATGGAGAGCCGACAGTCATAAAAGTATGCAATTTTATTATTCGATGACACTTGTTTATATGTATATCTTAGCTGATAAATCGAGATCGCATACAGCAGAACTAACGATGAAACACGCCCTTTAAGGACAATTTTTCTGTTCTTACTTCTCTTGTAATGAGACCCTTTCAGGGGCTCAATAGCGACCTTCCAACATCTAAAAACTTCAAATATTCTTGCTCCAAAAACTGTTGCCTGCCACAGTTTTCATCACAGGATTCCGAAGCATTGCGGAAACAGAAGAACTCTAGCAACATGTGCTTTGAATGATGAATTATGAATCCAAATGATGATATGCAGTGAAATTCAGTACATCGCACTTGGATGCATAACATCAGCCGTGCGAGCCGTAGAAGCTCCGGTCGGGTAGACGACGCTGTTGCTAGGCGGCGAAGGGGTCGGGTATCGCATTACTCCGGAAAAGCATGTGAGCCTCAACGTGGCCCAATGGAGCAATCTTTCGCAGAGTACAGTGCAGCATTGCGAGACTGGACGTGACTTTCCACGTGTGATCACGTCATTTCGCTGTAGCCGACTCGTTTTGTCAATGAGAGAGACGAGAGTGGTAATGTCTTTCTGGACGCAAGGGACGTGACAAGCAGTTCAGGAGTGCCAGGCAGAGGGTGGGAAAAGGTTTTATGCCGATGTAGCATTCCCCGAGGCCCCCGTCCTGCGCACTCGTTACGCAAGTTTGCAAATGACATTGTGAGTGAGTGGGAACGCGAAGGTGCAACGTTAATTATGGCAAAGTTTCCTACGTGTCACAATCGCTACTCGCTGTCATTCCTGAACAGGACCATCAGGCCTACACTTCCGCCGGCTGAACGCTATCTGCTCTCATGTCCTTCACTTCCCCTTTCATCAGATTTACGCTGTGCTTAATGAACTTTCCATTTTCGCATGTCCGAAACACCAGGGGGATAGCTCGCACACACCTGCGCGTACTATGCACTGTAGTTGATTTCGATGAAATGATCCACGGATGTGAGCTTTTATTTGATTAGGTGCATACAGCACTTCGCCGTCATTAATTTCAATTTCAATTTCAATTTATTTTCCCATCTTAAAGTACAGATGGAAGGGTTGCAGAAAAAAGCTACACCAGGGTAGCTTTTTTCATTCATAGTTTCCGTGTATGCAACTTATATTATTCCCTCGCTATGTCGAGCATTATTCACTGTATATTATGGAAGGCAGTACGCCAGAACAGTAAATCTTCGTTTGTAAATATTTTAGTATGTTTTCGCATTTTCCAATCCCCTAGAACAATGCACCTGCGAGGTAATTATTATACGAAGTAAGAGATAAAAAAGTCATCGAAAGTATTCGCGAAATTTTTTCTTATGCTTATTGCTACGTATAAATAGTAGTGTAAAGCTAGGGTGTACGAAAAAGTAATGTTGCCGCAGGCAGGAACCAATGCACATCTCGCGATTACACCACATGCGCGTTACGCCGCCATGAAAGCCCTCCTAGCGATCTTGCGAGCCACGCGCCTTAACTAAACTTTGTATATATATATATACATATATATATATATATATATATATATATATATATGCGTGTGTGCGTTTGTATGTGACTATGTGCTGTTGAGTTCTTATCCATGTATATATTATAATGCTGTTTAATTAAAGGTGAAAAGTAGCAGATAAACAGCTGCACAAGCAGCAGCCAACAGCCCGAGCTGTCTTGCAGATCACAGCACGGGTCGTGGTCGTCGTCTCTGAGCTGCCATCGGATACACGAGGTGCGTCTTCTTCTTTACATTGACCGCGGGTGTGAAGCGGAGTCACCATGGCAATTCAGGGAGAAGCGAAGATTAGAGGGTCAAAATAAGGCTTCAGCCGGCTAGCACGAACTGCCTCTCGACCTCGACAACGAAGGTCCGGCGATGGTGTGACAGGCTCAATGATATAGGTCACGGAGGAGGTTGCGTCGATGATCCGGTACGGATCGTGGTACTGCGCAAGTAGTTTAGGCGAAAGGCTACGCATGCGTTGCGGCATCCATAGCCAAACAACAGAACCAACAGGCTAGGTGGGCGTGGCCTGATGACTGTCGAGTCTTGCCTTCTGACGCCCCTGAACCCCGCTGGTCAACGAACGAGCCAGCTGGCGGCAATCTTCAGGGTATCGGGCGACTTCTGAAATAGTTGTGCACTCGGAAGCATCAGGACGGTAAAGCCGGATAGTATCCATAGAACACTAAGGATTACGGCCATATAAGATAAAAAAAATGAGAAAAACCGCTGGTTGCTTGTGTCGCGGTGTTATAAGCGAAAGTAACGAACGGGAGTACGGTGCCTCAATTGGTGCGATCGGACGAGACGCACACCTTCAACATGTCGCCCAGTGTTCGGTTCAAGCACTCCGTGGTACCGTTCGTTTGGGGGTGATGCGCGGTCGACTTCCGGTGAATGATGTCGCACTCGCGAAGGAGGAATTTTATCCCTTCTAACAAGAAGACACGACTCCTATCGCTGAGTAGTGCTTCAGGAGCACCATGGCGAAGGACGAAGTTGCGAAGAATGAAGATCGCAACGTAGCGGGCGGTCGCGGCAGGAAGAGCCGCGGTGTCGGCTAGCGCGTCAGCAATAATCCAGCAGCTTCCACACCCGCTGTATGGGAGTGGACTATAAAGGTCAATGCCTACGCGGTCGAATGGTCGGTCAAGCAACATGGTAGGGGCTGTAGTTGGCCAGTAGGGAGCAGTGGGGGAGTTTTGCTTTATTGGCAGGTGGTGTATTACCCAACCTACTGCTTCCCAAACCGATACATTCCCCGCCAGTAAAATCGTTGACGCAGCCTAGTGAAGGTTTTCAGGACGCCGGCGTGGGCGCTTTGAGGATCAGCATGGAAGTAGGCGCGCATATTGGAGCGCATGTGGCGAGGGACAGCCAGAAGCCATTTCCGACCCTCAGGCATATAGTTGCGGGGGTGTAGAATGTTGTCTCGCATGACAAAGTGGGCTGCTTGACGGCGTAGCGTCTGCGTGGAAGGAACGACCGACGGAATGACAAGGTAGTCGAGCAGCAGGGCAAGCGATGTGTCCTTGCGTTGCTCGGAGAGCATGTCAATAGCGGACAGTAGTGAAGGGTCTGAGGTCGGAAAGGGAACGGAGAGAAAAGTCACATGAGGTGTCATCGGCGAGCGGGAGAGCGCGTCAGCGTCGGAATTGTTTCGACCAGAGCAGTGTACCACACGAATTTGATATTCCTGCAGGTGAAGCGCCAAGCGGGTGAGGTGGCCCGACGGGTCTTCCAAGAAGGAAAGCCAAAAAAGTACGTGCTGGTCAGTGATGATGTTGAAGGACGACCGTAGAGATAAATACGAAACCAAATGACCAAATGATTTCTAAACATTCCTTCTCTGTGAGGGTGTAATTCATCTCACCTTCGTCTAGGGTACGGCTGGCATAAGCCACGACGTATCCTTCATTCATGGCTTTCCGTTGGGCGAAGAACGCACCAAGGCCGACACCACTGGCGTCGGTTTGAACCTCTGTCGACGCAGTTCGGTCGTAATGGTGTAGAATGGGTGGTGAATTCAGCAACTCACGTAACTCATCAAAGGCTTTATCGCAAGCTGATGACCACGCGGAAATGCTTTTGCTTGCGGTAAGCAGCTTCGTCAAGGGTAGGATAACAAAGACGAAATTCCGCACGAAGCGTCTAAATGAAAAGCACAGGCACGTGAAACTTCCCAGGGCCTTGACAGATGTGGGCTTCAGAAACTCGGCGACTTCACCAAGCTTGCCTGGATCAGGAACGATGCCGCCTTTCGGGACAACGTGACCCAAGACAGCTAAATTTTGGGCAGCGAAACGGCACTTCTAGAGGTTGAGCTGTAGGCCAGCTGAAGTGAGACAGATCTTGATGTCATGCAAACGGGCGAGATGTCTTGGAAAATCTTGTGAGAAAACAAGTGTGTCATATAGCTAAGATAAACAACTCTTCCACTTGTGTCCATGAAGGATAGTATCAACCATGGGCTCCAAGGTAGCGGGAGCATTGCCGAGCCCGAAAGGTATAACGTTAAATGCGTAAAGGCTATCGGGAATGATGAAAGCTGTGTTTGGCCTGTCTGCCTCAGCCATAGGAACCTGCCAAGTGCAAGAGTGGTGATCTAAAGACGAGAAGAATTCGACACCTTGCAGACAGTCAAGAGCATCGTCGATGTCAGGCATTGGGTAGACGTATTTTCTTGTAATCCTGTTTAGGCGGTGATAATCGATACAAAACCGAATGGTGCAATCTTTTTCGCCCACTAGAACGACAGGTGATGACCAAGGGTTTTGAGAAGGCTGATAGATGCCGCGCTACAGCATGTCGTCCACTTGTTCCATGATAACTGACGCTAATAATAATGCAGATGAGAGAAACCAGTTCTAACCAGCGCGTTTACCTTCCTCTTCGCATGGTCACTAGTAAGGTAAGGATTGTGGCGCTTTGGCATGTTTAGTGGTCACATGGTTTACCGAGCAGGGATCTTACGTTTTTTGAGCCACCGAGGTTGTCGTCATTTCCGTAAGCAATGAAAAAACAATGTTGTTTTAGGTGCTATATACCGCCGCCATAATTCTGACTTGCAAACACTTTTGCTCTAGCTTTCGCAGTTTTCAAGTAAATTTAGCGACAATCCTTGCTGTAGATCTTAACATTCATATTACCCAAATACGAAAGAAAGGCATTTTAGATGATCGCGACTTAGTTGCCATAAATGGTATCATACATTTAATAGACAGTTTTACTCGATAAGAGATATCTGGTACTAGCGTCTCAAAGCCAATCATTCATGAAATCATTCGTTTTGGTATCCTTCCTGCTGCGAATCCAAGCTCTTGTTATTGAAAACCTCCTTGCTTAAGATATGGTGCTTCGAAAAAGAAACACCAAGCTTGGCACAGCATGTCTTATTCAGAGCGTTTAGCAAAGGACAAAGTTAAAATGCTCCGCTTCACCAATTTTTAATGCGCTGTATTATAAGGTACAAGCTTTTATAAGCTTTTGGCTCATAGCGCAACATACTTTCGCACTAAAACAATATAGTAAGAACTAAAACCTTGATCGAGACATTTACAGGTAGTGACAACGCTTATTCTAAGGCAACGAAACCTGCTTAAAAGCACTTACTTCATGTCTGCTAACGTGGAACAGAAATATTGTCTACAATTACAAGGAAAATCGCCAACAGAATGAAGAACTAGCAAAAGAACCTTTAATATCAATTGCAAAGGATTCCACTCGAAAATTTCACTCGAATAGTTCACCCAGAAAAAAGTCTTGCGCTTAAGCAAGTTTACCTTTCCTTGAATACACACATAAGCTTTCTTGCTAAGTGCCGTTCTCGGAAATAGTGACTGTCAAAGGGCAATCAATTTTGCTAAAAAAACAAATAAGGCGTCTTCTTCAGTGGCTTCTATTGCTCTACCGGGCTTGATAATCTAGCAAAGGCAATGGCAAGGCTATGTTTTATGAACAAATAAGGCGTCTTCTTCAGTGGCTTCTATTGCTCTACCGGGCTTGATAATCTAGCAAAGGCAATGGCAAGGCTATGTTTTATGAATTATAGTAGTTATAATAATATTTGTTATCAGTTATGCATATTGTATAAGTTTTTGACCTCAGACTCACTTCTTCTAAGCGAAGCATTATCATAAGGGCTACAAACTTGACACACGTCGCAGCATGGAGATCTCTGAATGCGGTTGATTGCGCTTTTCCGGTGACCTTCGGGTAGAAGAAAATATTGTTACAGAAGGATGAACAAAGGGAGGAAAAACAAGATCGCGAGACGCTGGCTGCTGCGGGAGGTTGGCGGTCAGCCATCTTAACTACTCAGACTCATTTTGTATATATATATTGTAAAGATAATGTTCTATACTACCAACATCGCCGTAACATATTCGTGAAAGGTGCGAGGTACCACGGTTGGAAACGTAGCTCCGCAGTGGATGTCGCATCACCATCTGCACCATGAACGACGGTGAGCAATCGGGATCAATGTCTTTGCCGCCTCCTACGTCACCATCGCATGCTACGTCTTTGTCACCTTCGGTTGTCGTTGCGAACCCAAGGATCCTGGAACCTTCTGCGGGACCGATCGCGCCGACGTTTAAGAGTGGGTGGCTATGTACGAACGTGTGAGTGGAATCAAAAGATGGGACCCTACGCTTATACTAGCTAACCTGTTGTTCTACCGAAGAGGTACGGCAAAGATGTGGTACGAAAACCACGAGGCGGAGCTAACCAGCTGGGACCAGTGCAAAGGAAAATTGAAGCAGTTGTTTCATAAACCAGCCGGCCGTAATATTGCCGCAGAGCAGGAACTGGCCTTCCTTGCCCAATCCCCCACGGAGTCCAATGTCTCGTACATTCAGGACGTGTGGCCCTTTGTCGTAAGGCCGATCACGACATGACAGCTGAGAAGGTTGGGCACGTGCTTAAGGGCATTTCTAACGACGCGTTTAATCGGCTCTTGTGCGAAAGCTGCTCTACAGTTGATGCAATTATTAAAGAGTGCCGACAATTCGAGCATGCCAACAGCCGACGCGTCTTGCAACCATTTGCCAGGCTTCCCAATACTGCCGCAACGTCGACGTGTGAAGGTCAACCCGCACCGCAGCATGCGTCGCCATCAGAGGACATGGTGTGAATAGTTCGACATGAACTGGATGCGATGGCGCCCACAGCTTTCTGTTCGCGTTCCTCTCGTACAAGCCGTCGTTCGCGAGGAACTTGAAAACATTGGTTTTCATTCTGTGCGTGCTGTCGCCCATTCCAGTGCTATCGAACGCCTCTCTACTATTTTCGCTCCACCCCGACGCTTCTCTCCGCGTTATCGCGACCCGGCTGAGTGGAGAACTGCGGATGACCAGCCGATCTGTTTCACCTGTCGCTGCATTGGTCATGTCGCGCGATACTGTGGCAACTCGTGGCCCTCAAAACCTCCCACGCCGACCAACCTGGGCCATTTTCATGGAAATGGCCGCAATGTTTCGCCCACCGCCGAGTCTAAAAGCGCCGACAACTGTCCTAGAAATACGTGGTACAGCAGTTCACCTTCGTCGCGCGGACGCCAGTCTCTTTCACCGCAAACACGTCGTCCATCTTCCCGTTCACCGCAGCCACGTCGCCTTTCGTCCCCTGTGGCGTTTGGCCACACCTTTTCGGAAAACTAAGAAATGCAGCCCACGGAGGTGGTGCTGCATTGCCTACTACCACAGCAAATCCTCTGTCTGTGTCCACAAAGAGAAGTGTAATAGGCGTTAAAATAGAGGGTGTACTTGTCCACGCACTCGTCGACAGTGGAGCCCAGGTATCTGTTATTAGTGCTAGCCTACGTAGATGCTTAAGAAAGGTCCCTCACCGCAGCAGCTGCCAGAGTGCTTCGTGTGGCCGACGGCGGTGTGCTGGTTGTTCTTGGAATGTGTAGTGCGCGCTTAATTATAGCCGGCTGCCCTACTTCTGTTCTATTTGCTGTGATCGACAACTGCACCCACGACGTTGTCTTTGGACTGGACTTTTTATCCATTTATTCTGCTCTCATCGACTGCGCGACAGGCGTTCTTCAGTTAGAACTGCCTCAACTCGCCGATGCTGCGAGCACCGCCCTACCGCACTTGTGGTCGCTTCACGATGTGCGTCTGACACCCGAGGCATTTACTTACGTCACTTTGACCGCTAAGCCACAGGTTCCTGAGGGTGAATATGTGCTTCACCCCATCATCGCCGTGCATTTGAACCAGAACGTTGCTATTCCGCACACACTGGTCACGGTTACTAATAACGACGTCGTCCGGCCGCTTCTTAATTTCAGCCTGCGCCCTCAAGTGATTCCGGCAGGCTTGTTTTTGGCCAGCCTTTCTAGCTGTCCCGAATCTGCCATTCAGAATCTGAATGCCGAGAGTGGTTCCTTAGCGCCAATTGCAGCTCACAGCTATGGTTCCTTATCGGATGACCTCGCGAAAATGATTGCACCTGACCTCACCATGGCACAGGCCACAGACATACGTCAGTTGCTTGAATCGTACAGTGGCATATTTGATTTCGGCGAAAGGCATTTAGGCCAAACATCTGTCGTTCACCACCGTATAAACACTGGAGACACGAATCCTATTCGTCGGCGTCCCTATCGGGTATCGCATGCTGAACGTCATGTCATCCAATGAGAAGTGGACAAAATGCTCCGCAAAGGGGTCAACGAGCCATCAGCCAGCACTTGGGCTTCGCCTGTTGTCCTTGTGAAAAAGAAAGATGGTACTTGGCGTTTCTGCATGGATTATCCCCACTTAAACAAGACCACGCACAAAGACGTCTACCCACTACCACGCATCGATGACGCCTTCGACTGCTTGCCCGGAGCTAAATACTTCTCCTCCATCGATCTTCAATCCGGCTACTGGCAGATTTCAGATGATGAAATGGATCGCGAGAAGACGGCCTTCATCACGCTGGATGGCTTATATCAGTTCAAAGTCATGCCCTTTGGTCTATGCAATGCTGTTGCGAAATTTGAACTTATGATGGACTCTCTTCTGCGGGGCTACAAATGGACCACCTGTCTTTGTTACCTTGACGACGTTATTGTTTTTCTCCCATGTTCGGCAGCCACCTTACCCAACTCCCTGCAATTCTAGCGGTCTTCCGAAAAACCGGCCTTCAACTGAACTCCACCAAGGGGGCTATAACGTAAAGCTATTCCAAACTTTTTTATTCCAATTCTGCTATGAGCCCTCCGCGATTGGTCAAAAACTTTTTTGGACCACCCCCACTTCACCTGTTTCTCACGCGACGTCACGAAAACCGCGACACCTCCCCATCTGATATGACGTGTACACACTGATTATGCATTATTTGACCGAACAAAGAAAAATAGTTATTTCTGATTCGAGGGCTTTTCGCCATTAGCCCACGGCTATTGGTCAAAAGTATTCGGGCTGCACCCACTTTACCTGCCTGTCACGCGACGTCACAAAACCGCGAAAACGCCTCGCGTCATAGTGACGTGTGCGCATTAAAGATGCATTAATACGCCGAACAAAACTGAATTTTCTTCTGAATAGGCGCAGGCTGCCCCGTTCCGAAAGGAATAAAAGATGGCTGCCGCCAATCGCTCAGGCACTGGCGACCCGCACATGCCAGAGAGCATGGGTTTAGTTGTGTATAATAAAGCTTCATGCGTGCCCGTGTAACGTTTTAGAGCGCTTTCGGCACGTTTACGACCTCATTCTGCCACCTCTTCCTTGCCGAGGTTCCGTTCTAGCGTCATTCTTAAACTTCCGTTGCATACCGCCGCGATTTTCGACCAGCCACCGCAATCTAAGTAAGGGAAAGCGTACCAATCGCAGACGCCGGCACCACCCTCTTCATCCGGTCATCGACTTTCAACGCACTGGCTCTGCCCCATCGAATTCCTCTCCACTTGAGCATGCTCCTCGCCTCTTGTCAGCCAATTAGATAAGACAAGCCGCTCAGTGTAGGCAATGTTATTCGTTGTTCAAGCAAACAAAAGTGACTTCCTATGATCGAGGAGAGCGTTTGATTGGTCAGTTCAGACAAGCCTGCGCGTGACCGCCCGGTGCTTGCGTCGGTGGTTACGCAAATTTGACGTCAGCAGATTGGAATAAAATATATTGGAATAGTTTTACGTTGTAGGGCCCCAAGTGTCAGTTCGGGCGCCGTCAGAACAGCGTGTGGGGATACTTCGTTGACGCATCCGGTGTCCAACCAGATTCGGAAAAAGTTAGTACCGTGCGCAGTTTGCCTGTGCCACGTTCCGCTTCTAACGTGCACTGCTTTGCCGGCCTGTGTTCTTACTTTAGCTGTTTCGTCAAAAACTTCGCCGACGTTGCTCGGCCTTTGACAGATATTATAACGAACACGCCATTTTCATGGGGCCCGGAGCAGGCTAAGGCCTTCACCGCTCTCATCGGGTTTCTGACCACCCCTCCCATACTTGCCCACTTTGATCCATCTGCAGCGACCGAAGTCCACACTGACACAAGAGGCCACGGCATCGGCGCTGTTCTCGCCCAGCAGCAGAATGGTGCCGAGCGCGTCATATCTTACGCCAGCCACTTGCGGTCACCTGCGGAGAGAAATTACTCCATCACCGAGCGGGAGTGCTTGGCTGTAGTTTAGGCTGTCGCCAAGTTCCGGCCATATTTGTACGGCCGCAAGTTTTCGGTCGTTAGAGACAACCACGACCTCTGCTGGCTGTCTTCCCTCCGGGACCCCGTAGAACGGCTTGGTCGCTGGGCTTTGCAGCTCCAGGAATTTTCATTTTTTGTCAACTGTAAGTCTGGACGTCTACACAAGGACGCAGACTGCCTCTCGCGTCACCCCATAGATCGCCCTGATTCTGTTGTGCATGATCCGGTGACCTCCGTGATGGCTTTGACTGACATGACCGACATGAGCGCTGAACAACAACGCGACGCATCCTTACAGTCCATCATCGCAGGAATGTAATCTGGCTACACCGACGGCACGTGCCGCATGTTCGTGCTGTATGACCCTGACGGCCCTGAGTTGCTCCTTGTCCTTCCTTGTCATCTGCGATCCGCCGTTCTCGAACAACTTTACTATGCACCGATGGCGGCACACCTTGGAGTTTTGCGTACATATGACCGCGTACGACGCCGGTTCTTTTGGTCGGGTCTCTACCGCTCTGTGTGTCGTTATGTCGCAACTTGCGAATTGTGTCAGCGCTGGAACGAACCTCTCCTGCCACCTGTCGGACGACTCCATCCTATTGAAGTTCCCTCTGAACCGTTGTTTCGCGTAGGCCTTGATCTGCTTGGCCCTTTCCCGACGAAGTGTAGAGGGAATAAGTGGTTCGCCCTCACTACTGATTAGGCGACATGCTACGTGATTACAAAGTCATTGCCGACTAGTTGCGCAACAGACGTCTACCAATTTCTCCTTCACGGCGTCATTCTCCAGCACGGTGCACCTCGACAGTTACTTACAGACCGCGGTCGCTAGTTCTTGTCTCCAGTTGTGGACGACCTCCTCCGCTCTTTTGCCACTTAGCAGAAGCTGTCAACCGCCTACCACCCACAAACGAACGTTCTTACGGAACGTTTAACCGAACACTCACAGAGATGCTGTCAATGTACATTACGAACGATCACCCCGACTGGGACACGACGCTAGCCTACGTGACATTCGCGTATAACTTGTCCCAAATTGACACCGTAGGATATTCACCCTTTTATGTTTTGTATGGTCGCGACCCCACATTGCCCGTTGACACCATCCTACCTTCTGTGCCCCTCGTTGCTACTGAGTACGCTCGCAAAGTCATCGATCACGCTCACACGGCGCGTGGTATGGTATGCCCGACCTCGCTTATTAGCCTTGCAGCATCTGCAAAGAGAGCGTTACGACCGGTGCAATCACGATGTTCAGTTCACTCCAGGTGCTTGGGTGCTGCTTTGGTTGCCATGTCGTCGGGTCGACCTCTCTGAAGCTTCTCTCTCGCTACACAGGGCCTTATGAAGTCCTACGTCAAGTTAACGATGTCAATTAAGAGATCACGCCATTACAGTTTGATACATCTTCAACAACTCTGCCCGTTGACGTTATGCGCGTTTTGCAGCTGAAGCCATACTTCGCTCGTAGTTCTTCGCCTACCATGCGCCGATCCCGGGTGCTTCACCACCCGGGGATCCTGTTACAGAAGGATGAACGAAGACAGGAAGAAGATCGTGAGACGCTGGGTGCTGCGGGTTGTTTGTGGTCAGCCACCTAACTTCTCAGACTAATTTTGTATATATATATATTGCAAATATAATCTTTTATACTCCCAACATGCTCGTAACAGTATTATTCGGACGTTGTCGGAAAAAGCGACATCTCCTTGAGCGATCAATTTGGAACCAGAACGTTGCCGATTCTTGTGTAGATGACTTCACAGTTATAGCAAAATTTTTTGTCAGAATAACTGGGTCGTCTTGTCCTCGAGAGGCCAATATTTTGTGTGTGCCCTTTTCATCCGGAAAGTATCTGACCCAGTGGGGACCTGAGCTTGAAGGTGATTGCGGTGCACGCGTGTGCATACCTGTGCATATGTTTTTGCATCGCTCATTGAGACTTCAGAATACATGTGCCTTTCCCATGAGTTGGCGAGACACCTTTCCGAAGGATCCTTACTGCGCCCAGTAAATTCTTCTTCTAATGCAATACGAGCATACACGCGCACTGCAGACGGCCATCGCGATAAGTCAAACGATAACTCGAGGATTTACGAAGAAACATGAAACAGAGTACGTTGGACTAGAAATGAACTAATTCAAAATCGCGATTTCGGAAAGTTGGTTAGGTAGTGCGAAAAGGTTTTTTGCTCTACAAAACACGACCAAATAAAAGGTGTACAGGGCCACAACGAGCGCCACTTACAACTAATTTAGTTCGGTACAAAACATGACCTATTATACAAGGATTGTATGGCATGCCCACTTTCACTGTGCACTGTTCCCCAGGCAATTACTTTTTAGAATAGCAAGAGGGCAGAAATACTTGCACACCTAACTGCGTTACCGCCATGGCTTTGATGATTTCTCTAATTTATCTGACCTCCCTCCGAGCTAGGATTAAGCATGGGAATAAATTTCGCTTGCAAAGACAATTCACTTGTAAACGGCAAGATAACTTACCTTTTAGAGCACAGCTCTTAGGCGTCCGTTCCTACCGCGAGCGTCGGCGTTCCTTGCTGTCCCTCGGCGTCCTTGCCGTAACCGAGTGAACAAGCACTGTGATGGATCAAAGAACGAACGTTGAGTGAAGCAGGACACTAAAGATGGTACTAGCCAAGAGAGCGCGAGGAGGAGAAAGGAGGAGGAGGGTATGGCGAAAGTGGGAGAAGAAAAGCGTAGTGCCGCGCTAGGCGGACTCCGCGGTAACAATGGCTACGGGATAGCATTGGAGTAGCACGCGTCGTCTGTTCACCGATAACGCCACCGATACCATATATGAAAATAAAAGCGCTGCATGAGCGGATGTCTGTCTGTGGCGGCTGCTGTAAATCGCGCCCAGGCATCGCCGACGTGTCACCCACGCGCTGCCTCTCGCGACCTCCAGATTGGTGAGGCAGTTGCGCCACCCTTCGCTCCGTTTGTAACGTGTCGCACGAGACAGATGATGCGCATCGGCCAATATGTCGCCAAATGTGGGCCCTATAACGTAAAACTATTCGAATATGTTTTTATTCCAATCTCCTGAGGTCAAATTTGCGTAACCGCCGACGCAACCATCGGGCGGGGACAGGTAGGGTTCTTTAAAGAGACCAATCAAAAGTTTTCCTCGTTTACCACTTTTGTTTGCTTTAAAAAACGAATAACATTGCCTACATTGAGCGGCTTGTCTTATCTAATTGGCTGATAAGAGGAGAGGAGCAGGCTCAAGTGGAGAGGGATATGATGGGGCCGAGCCAGTGCACTGAGATAGGTAACCGGATGAATAGGCTGGTGCAACGTCTGCGATTGGTCCGCTTTCCCTTACTTATCTTGGGGTGGCTCGTCGAAAATCGCAGCGGCATGCAACGGAAGGTTACGAATGATGCTAAAACGGGTCCTCATTAAAGAAGCGTTAATTGAATGAGGTCGTAAACATGCCGAAAGCGCTCAAAAACGTTAAACAGCCACGCAAAAAGTATTATTGTAAGAAAATAAACGCATGCTCTCCGTCACATGCGAGTAGTCAGTGCCTGAGTGATCGGCGGCAGCCATCTTTACCTCCTTTCGGCACGGGACAGCCTGTGGATATATAGAGAAAAATTTCGTTTCGTTCGGCACTATAATGCATCTTTAACGAGTGCACGGAACATTGACGAAGTGACTTTTTGCGGTTTTGTGACGTCGCGTGACAGGCAGGTGAAGTGGGTGCAGCCCAAAAACTTTTGACCAACAGCCGAGGTCTAATGGCGAAAAGGTGTCGAATCACAACTAACTATTTTTTTCTTTTGTTCAGTTTAATAATGCCTAATCAGTGTGTACGAGTCTTATCAGATGGGGAGCTATCGCGGTTTTCGTGACGTCACGCGACACACAGTTGAAGTGGGTGTGGTCCGAAAATGTTTTTGACCAGTCGCGGAGGGCTGATGACAGAAGTGAAATAGAAATGTTTGGAATAGCTTAACGTTACAGCGCCCATAAACATGCATGGAGAGGTGCGCTCAAATTTCTTATTAGTTAATATCATAATGGTCGGTGATTTTTTTTCTTTAAAATTTATCCAGACGTTCATAAGGCGCTGCCCTGTTCAGCCAGTTTTACTTTCCCAAAACGAGAGTAGGATGTGATTCAGCATAGCCTTCATAGCCTGGGACCACTTGGAGGGATCTCTGATCTTTGGCGGACGTGAATGCTTCATCGCTGCCGGGAACAGCCCTTGGACAGCTCATTGTCCGACCCTTGTCCGATCAAGTGACAGCCGATAAATACATAGTGAGACAACCACCTTCTACATTTCTTTGTTAAATATTGATCTGTCATTTTAATGCAAGCGTGATTATTCGTGATTTATTTCAGCAACCCTTCGTCTACGGAGGCGAGAACATGGTATGAAAAACCTCCTTGCTTCAGACGCTCTGCGAGCTTCGAAAAAGAAACATTAAGCATTTCGTATAAAGACTTATATTGAGCGCTTACATTGCTCAAAATTACAGTGGTGCACTTGACAAATCTTGAATTGGCTGTATCGTTTCGAGAACAGAGGGTGTCAGACGCAGCACTCTCCCATTTACCCTAGCGAGGAGAGGCAATTCCATCCTACGTGTAGGCTGCAATTTCTAAATGAAAATCCTGGTGGTAACTTCACAATAAGTGCACATGTCGTTGCGGGATTCTTACTGAGCGTAGGCAATCTCGACCTGCCAGTGAAACTTGTGAAATCCTTTTGGGAAATATTCTTACGTGTCTGGAGCTGTCCTGCGAGAAGTGCTCTATAGTCGCTTTGACGCGTAAAGCAATGAAACCGTACGTTATAAGAATTAATGGACAGCCGATTGCCTACGAGAAGACGCACCGCTTTCTAAGAGTGATAATAGATCGAGGCCTTTCTTGGAGTCCTCATATTTTCTACCTAAAAAGAAAATTAGTCATGATAACCCACGTGCTCAGATTTCTTGCGGGAAAGTCATGGGATGCGTCTGTGAGTGCGATGCTCCAACTCTACAACGCACTGTTCCTCGGTCGACTGCACTATAGCTTACCTTCACTGGGTGGGACCGCTAAGACCAGCCTCCGTGCCCTCCAGTCTGTACAAGCTCAAGCTCTCCGAATTTGCCTTGGTCTTCCCAGGTGTGCGTCCACGGCAGCAACAATAGCCATTGCGCATGACCACCCCATCAACACGTATCTTCAAGTCGACACTTTAAGGATGCATATCAGGCAGTTCGCCCGACTTCCATCGCATCATCTCGCCTCCCTGGCTGCCACTCGACCTCGTTCAGCGTTTAGCAAGATCATTTGCCGTCAACCATGGAAATTTACCGTCAAACTTCACGCCTGCAGCACGACCATCTCAACGGCTGTGGTGCCTCCTTCCTCTCCAAGCTCTTCTTGTCATTTCCGGTATCAAAAAGAAAACGGAGATGTCGACATTCGCCCTCAAGGAAACTGTGCTTTCAGTGCTACATGACAAGCACAGAGGACGAATCCACGTTTACACGGACGGTTCTGTCTCCTCTAATAGTTCAGCTGGATCAGTGGTGATTCCCGCGGAGTGCGTCACCCTCAAATTCAAGACATCTTACATTACATGATCGATGGCTGCAGAACTCGCAGCTATCCGTGCTGATCTGGAGTTTATTGTTCACAAATAATCACATTCATGGTACGTCTTATGTGACTCAAAGGCAGCTCTTCAGTGTCTGATGTCCCCTTTCAACCATGGACCAAATGTGCAACTAGTCGCAGACATCCGACTACTCCACCATCACGCAATCAGCAAGGGACACAACATCATCTGCCAGTGGATACCGGGTCACTGCGCAATTTCAGGAAATGGCAGTGCTGATGACGCTGCCCGTCCGCCTCGGGATGGTGACCAGATTATACCCATACTGCTGTCAAGAACAGATTCAGCCACAAGTCTTCGCTCCCTCACCCGCGAGCTTACAGAGAATCTGTGGAACACCAGTGAATTCACGAACGCGCCTCTCCACAGATTGGATGCGCCTACCACCAGGGTTGCCACGAGTGGAAGCAACACTTCTGTGCCGCCTGTGGCTCGGCGTGGCATTCACGAACTCCTATTCATTCCGCATTGGAATGGCTGACAGCCCTATTTGTGACACCTGCGGCTTCGAGGAGACGATTGAGCACCTCCTTTGTGACTGTCCCCGTTACAAAGTGCCAAGAAAAGTGCTCGTGACCGCTCTCGAAAAACTGGACAATGGCTCCTTTACAGAGGAAAAAGCTCTAGGACATTGGTCCAGACGGGCTTCGGCACTCAAGGCCTCAAGGGCTTTGCTGAAATTTTTAAAGACATGCGAATTGTGCGACCACCTTTGAATGCTGTAGCGCGTAGTTTCGAGTTACTGTGTGAATTTTCTGGTTTCCATTTTTTCATCTTCTTCTTCTTTCTCCTTTTATTCCCTTTACCCCTTTACCCAGCACAGGGTAGCGAGCCGGTACTTACACTGGCTAACCTCCCTGTCTTGCCTCTCCTTTGTCTCCTCCTCCGTGTTATTACCTCTTTAAAGCATGTTTACTTAGCCTTATATTCTATTGCATGATGTAATAGTGGCTCCTTGCTTTTTAGGCTTGGGTGACGCTCTTTCTATAAGAAGAGCGTAAATTCATTTCTATACGCCATAAACTTGAAGCCAGGAATGGAAGGACAAATAGGAGATACGTAATGCTGGACGCAAACTTCATTTTCGTGACACAAGTAATTCAAGCGCTACCTTGTAATCAGGACTTCCTGGATTCTTTTTGTTCGTATTCATTTTTTTTTGCGTAAGTGCCCCTAAATAACAATTTGCCCCAATCGCAGATGTTTGTATTACAGGACTTCCCGGTTTGTATTGTTGGCCCCAGTTCTATTTCTTTCGAGATGCCGTGCCTATGAAGGGAAGCCTATTTCCTCCAGCAACAGCACTAAAAAAGAGCAGACGCACAATATAAGCACAAACAGGAACGGCGAGTCTACTCCGGAAACGAAAAAGACTGCGAGGAAGCGCAGAAAGACAAGCATGTCGGAAGACGCGGGCACATCCCATTCTGGACAGGAAATGAATCGGGTGAACACGGGCAAGCTTCAATCTAGCTATGAAAGTTTCGCTTCTTTCGTTATTGCCGTTCACGAAATGCATGCTATGCGGAAGTTCGGGCCACAGTCCCATGCCTATTTACTCCGAAAAAAAAAAAACAATCCTGGTCGGGCGCTTTGTTCAGTTATTACATGGAGCTGTGACGTACTCAGTCACGGGTATTGCTGTTCTTTAGCACGTCGAAATTGGATGCTAACGTGGAGATACTTTTATATTTCCGAGCACTCTCTTGGGGATTATGGCAGCATGGAAACGAAGGGAAAATCATGAATTATCATGGTGAATCTTCTCCGCCACCCACATTCAATTGACGATTTGGGCTGAACTCAAGAGCGCTTCCCGGCGCACAGCTTTCAACTATGGACATGGGCTGCTTGTGCGCAAAAATGTAATTGGAGCGTTACTGAAACTCCTTAAGGCAAATTATTCAGTCTCCCACTACGCCAACACCCGTTCTAGATGGTAGCCGTTTCAGTAGTATTTTAGCCACCTTGGATTTTTAACTGAGCGCATAATCTATGTACACGAGCATTTTTCGTATTTTGAGATAGTCTGCTCCTTAGTTAACAATGAAGTATAGAAGTATTTTCATTTTGTCGAATTTCAACCGATTTGTTCACGACAAGATTACAACATGCACGATGATACACTATTATGTTGTAATTGATTTTTCCTATGACGTGCCTCCGATGTCCTGGAGAGCAATCGTTTATAGCAATTAGCACTTCTTCCATACTTCTGGCACCTTGAGCCTTTCCATCTATATATCTGCTTATCTACATGTCTGTCTGTCTGTCTGTCTGTCTGGCAGCCTGTCCGTCCGTCCGTCCATCCGTCCGTCCGTCCGTCCGTCTGTCTAGCCTCTTACACCACCACAATGGCTAAAGTTGTCTATAAGCTTGTGCTACTGATACGTCATGGTCGGAATGCTGTCGCGGTCATTAGATCTTCGTAATTTGCACCTAGTTACCTGAGTCTAGTCATGTCGTCAGTGTGATGTCCTCAAATCCGATCAAGTTTGCTCAACCTATTAGCTTGGAGCACTCGGTATCTGCTCATCGTAGTGATGCCATCGTGTCCATTCATCGTTGTCATCCATATTTCTCATCCGACTCTCGTCATGCCGTAGTCTTCACACGATCATCATCATACAGTCGTCATGCATTCGTTGCGACACTGCCCTGGTAATACTGTGGAGGTGGTCATTTTGCCATCACTCGAGCTTCGTCACCTGACTCTGGAAAGCTACCGTCGAAAGGTTGTTGTGGTCACGCCATCGTTGTCACAAACTCACAAAAGCTTTCTTACACACTGTGCATCACGCCACTGTTTTGATACTCTTGTATACATCCAATTCTCCTGGTACCCTCGTCATGACGTCGTCGTCGGTATGTCATCGTCATATAGTAGTCGTCATAAATACGCTGTCCTATTGCCGTCGTGATGCCGTCGTCGTGGTTCCCTCGTCGTCATCGTAACTTCGCCCAGCGACTCTTGTCATGTCATTGTCATCGGGCCATCCTTGTCCGACAGTCACCACATACCATTGTCCTCATGCCATTGTGGTCATGTTCAAATTTTACCATAGTGACCTCTACACCTATGCTATCCCATTGTCATCAAGCCATTTTCATCATACCATGTGCACCGTCCCATCGACGTGAATCCTTCTTGTGTATCTTTCCTAATGTTGGTGTCGCAACTGCATCGAAAAGTACACCGCCTTTGTCATATCATCGACATTGTGTCACCTTCGGAGAGTCGCTAGCATGCACCAACTGCCATACCATCGTCGTCATGCCCGCGTCGCCATGTCATCATCATCGCTCCAGCTTGACATCGGACTCAATTTTTTGTCTTCATCTTCCCGCCAATGTCATCTACACTCGTAGCCATTTGATTTTTCTATTCCGTTCCTCTGCTACCATTGTGATTGCACTCCCGTCGCTCATTTGTTGTCGTTAGCGTCATCGTGATGTCGTCGCGGTTGGTACATTGGTGTCATTCTAACTTCGTCCTCCGACAAGCCGTCGTCGTTAAACAGTTGTCGTAAGTTTTTGTTTCACCATTAGTATCACTTCAGTAAAGTCATCTCCTCTTGATGCCTTCGTCAACATACCACCTTCGTCGTTCCATCGACATCAATTCTTCTTAGTCCTTTTATCGTAATCATGATGTCATTCAGCCTGGCGCCATTTTCGTACAGAAAGAATTAGCAGTGCCGCACTCAACAACTTCAGCAACCAAGATATCTTTAAAACCTACAATATCTGGACACCAGGCACCGAGTCCTTGATGTGAATACAAACGGCTGACGCCGCCGGGCAACTCCATCAGGACATCCTCTACCCTTAGACGAAGACGAAATAATACAAACAAAACACAACACTCTAGAAAATTACAGGACGACCAGGAGGGAATATACAACACCACACATCAAGCTTAGCAGACAAAAAGCCGTCATACTACGCCGGCCTCTGATGGGCAGTTACCTCCACGGCACTCTCCTACACGCGATGCATTCTTCAACATTTACAAGAAGCTGGCTATTCTGAAATACACCAAACACGCTTTACCACGCGGTCTGAGAACGCAAAAAGAACCATGAACAATGCATATCCAAGAAATAACACAGGGCCAGTTGGAGGCACAACTGAGAAGCCTAAAACCTGAGCATCAACTATGGCTATCGTATGGGTGGCCGCCCACCTGTGGGCATCGGCAGCTTGGCCTCCGAAGTAAAGTTTATTTAGTCACTATGACATCGTCGCCATGTCAACGTCTCATTGCTCCATGGTCTAAAAGTCGCTAATACGCATTTATTGTCCTGCCGACGTTGTGCCGTCGAGGTCTAACCATAGTTGACATTCTAGTTTCGTCATGCTGTTGCCATCTTCATACCAATATAGTCATACACTTGTCATGATCCAATTGACCTGATGTCGCCGTCACGTTGCTGTCTTATACCATCATCATTAGTTAGTAATCATCTTATTGTCGTCATGCTGTGGTGGTCATTCTGGCTTTTTTGTTCAGTGAATGTCATTCGTTCTTCTGCAGTCTATTGCCGTCATGTGGTAATGCTTTTGGGTGACCTCGGCAAGCGAATGCCATAGTAAAGAAGGACAGTCGAAACAACGATAGCCTCGCAATGACTACACATGTGAAATAAACTTCCCTTCAGAAACACTATGTGTCGCTACACTTCTCAAATGTTAATCGCATTACCGTCGACAGTGGTCGTGAGATGGGTTCGGCTGCAACTTTTTTGTCACATGACGTGCTCAATAACTTCTTTATTATTTGAACAAGAAGCAGAAAAAAGGTGCAATGGCTGCAAGCGAGAAAATAATGAAGGAAGGGGACGGCACCTGCGAAGGTGACTCCCGCGATGCGGCACACACAAATTAGACACACGGGCTGCTATAGGTGACGGTTGGTCCTGAGACGTGTGTACGGTAAAGAAAGCCCGCGGACAGGTATTGCTGAAAGGGTGGGTCCGTGCGTACTATTCTTACCAACGAACAAGAACGAGGGACCACAATGGTACGTTGGTCCTTATGAGAATGACTGCCTTGTCATTAACGCCGAAAGTTGGGCTAATCGATGTTGATGCACCTGCTGTGACATAGTTGTGACATTGCTGTGACAAAGAAGATCATAAAAACAAGGGTGTGCCAGGACAGAGCACCCTGTCCTGTTACATCTTTTTTCCGTAGTCTTGTTGGCGCTACAAATATGTTACCGCATAAATGAATTGAGTGGTCACTACCCCAGTGGCCGGGCTCCAGGTGCCAAGTTGGAGTGCCGGGACCCGACCACCATGTAAGATCTGGTGCGTATGTTTTACGTCAAACTTGAGGCACAGCACGCGTTGCTGAATCGAGATGGTTCAGTAGTACAAGCAACGCATCCGCAAAGGCGTCCCGAACACGCCTACCTCGGGGGCTAGAAGTAGTATAGCCCCAATCTGGGTGAGGGATGTTGAAATCACCACCAACTAAAATAGGACACACTGGGTATTGGCGGTGGACATTCAATAACCAGCCCATAATTATCCTTAAAGAAGAGCCACCGGCTGGTCTTACGTAGTATGACAATACCAAAACAGTTGCCTTGGGTAACTTCACAGCTACTACCACTACTTCCTGATATGAGCTACACCAGTTTTCAAGAAAAAGGCAGACCTGAGGATAGCGCATATAAACATACACTGCCGTATTTCTTGGAGGGGCAGCTATGGGCACTCGACGGTCGCTCATCGAAGGAGACACGTACCCACTGAATCCCGGAATGGCAGGCAAGGCGTTCGTCTCCTGTAGTAACGGGGGCCACATCTGCAGCTTGTTCATAGGTAGACGGGATTTGAGCTCCCCCAATTTTGTGGAGAGACCTCTATACTTCCACTGCAGCACGCCAAAAACACCTCTACCCTCCATTTTCATTATGAATCCAGGCGTTGTAAAATCACAGATGTCAGGTTGGAAAACTGGCTGACCATGAACCCTTGAAGCGATGTTGTACAGTTATCCGGCAACGGAGCAGAAGACCTGGTAGACTCTGCGAACGGTAGAGTAGGGCTTGACCGAGACGATGATGCAGCGGAATCGATAGTTTAATGGTGTGAGATTCCACTGCACGTCGGTGAGTTGCAAATAGTTCACGGTGCTGTCGGAGCTTGGAAACGTCCGCTAAAAGGCGGGCAATTTGATTGTCAACTGTTGCCGGCATGTCACGCGAATGTTTCGGCACGCTCTGCTTCCGTGTAACCAGCGGGCGACGGCGGTCTTTGCGAACTTTGTTACTGTAAGTCTGTAGTGAATTGTGTGCAGGCGGGTTGGGCTCGGAAAGCTCTGGCCAGTCATGGTCATTCCTCCGGAGCACCGCAAATCTGTTAGAATTCGGCACTGGTTGTGTGGTAGCATGCTGAGCCCGTTGCTTATCTGTCCCGGGACGAACTTTCTGAGTGGCATTTTGCTTTGTCGGACAAGTTGGAGAAGGGATCTCGTGGTCGTCGGTCTTGCAGAGGCCACATCGGTAAGCCACTGTGCCAGCTAGTACAGCTTCGTCTGGCGCTGTAAACGGACAGGATCGACGTATGTGGCCAGGTCGGAAACAGTTGTAACAATAGACGACACTAGGTCTGTGTGGCCGAGGTCGTAGAATGCTGCCATAGTAGTACAGGTGGGCTGGGGGAGTTGGTTGGCCCTGCAAGGTGACAATGCAAGAGCGCCCCTTTCCCATTTAACGCGCTTGAATGACACCGTGAGTAGGACAGTAGAGCTCACGCTGGAGAGCAGTCTGGCCTTCGCCAATGTCAACGTTGTAAACGACACAACGCTGTAAATCCGAGCACTCTATCAGGTACGCCTGCCCCGGCACGGTGACTTCGCTTGTGACCGAGAGAGGGTGAAGCGTTTGCAAACGCTCGACAGCAGCCAATGTCGGGAGCCGCACAGCAATGGTATTTGACTTCTTCCTGGCCGTGAAGCCGCGCAAGCCTGTGGTGCCAAGGCAAGCGTCTAGGTTCACCTGAATAATCCTGTTCGGAATCTCCGTCAGGCTGGTGGGGGCATCAGCTTTAATGGATGCTTTACAGCAAACCGAGCCCGGTGTCGACACAACTGGGTGGTCAGTCGTTATACAGGAACGCTTGCCTCGGGAGCCGCTGTTGGTCGAAGACGAATATGATGGAGATTGTTCCGAAGAACGCTTCTGAGAACCACGGGGTGCCGACGGAACAGATGGTAGCGCAGAAGGCAATTATATAGGGTTCCTCGGTTGGTCATGCACAATAATTGGAGCCCCATTCACAATCCGTGTCTGGGAAGCCACCGCCGGGCTCCGCCCTGAGGGCAAATAGGTCACGGTCTTATGTGCATTTTGCGAAGGCGGCGGGTGGGCTGTAGCCGAAGGACTTGGAGCAGGAACCAGGAGCTGGGGTCCAGGCTCAGGTGTCAATTGTACGGCCGGTAATGCTGTCGTGACGAGCGGCGCCGGCAAATCTACCGCCGCCAGCGCGTCACTGGAGGCGCTAGCCATAGTCCCGGTGCGCAATTCAGATGCAGGTTCGATGGAGTGACATTCGCGGAATGTCAGAAAACCAGACTGCGAATGAGCGTCCCGAACGTCCTCGGATGTCTTGGGGTACAATCTCTTGAAGTATGGAACCTATTTACAGGGAAGGCGAGATTTTTCACAGGAGCGGTGAGCAGCCACTTAGCAGGGGCACTTCGTCGTCTTCCAGGTTATTCTACGTTCGGGTAAGTTTATTAGTGGTTATGCTTAGAGACTCGGCCAAGTTTTCCGCGTGGTTATGGTTCGAGACTCGGTGAAGTTTTCTAAGTGGTGTCGTCGTTAGTCCCCCAAATAGCCATGAATCCTCAGCCATTAAAGCATGTGCAATGTGTTGTTTTATTTTCAGTACCAGGAATTTGTCTCGCCGTAGTCGTCCAATGGCACAACTACACAGGGCAAATAAATCTTCGTCCAGCGCGTTTTCACCCCGGTAAATGTCGACCTCTTCTTTATCTGTCCAGGATAAAACCTGTGCATTGTCAAGGAGTACCTCGGTTGGCTTGTGCTCTACTCTGTCTACAAATATATCACGCGAGACGATCACAAACTCCTTCTTCTTCTTCCAGCTAGGCCTTCTGCCGATCTGAATCAAGCTCTGTTCATGCCTAGCAACGTCACTCGAGTAGTCTTGCAAAGCTTGGCTTCATCGGGGTTAGCTTCGTCGGCAAACGCTTCCCGTGGAATGTGCCCGGCAATCTCCCGCTTTTCGCTGTCGCGCACAGAGGTCAGCGTAGACAGGTTCGAGTCAAACCACAGCCTATCACAATCTCGGCAATTGTGGCCAAACTCGCTGCTCAGAATTCGCGGGCGAACCGCCTCTCGGCCCCTCTCATGTATTTCCGAATTTGCCGCTGAAAGTTCTCCATGACTCTCAGGCCCGGATCATTTTGTCGACGCGTCTGGTTGCGCGCAAGCGCTTGCTCAGTAACGCGAGCTCATAAATCAGGATCTTCTACAACTCGCTGAAGTTTCGCCGCCGCTTCAACGCCCCATTATTCTGGATTTTACCGAAGTCGTCGCATCCGCGTTCGAGTAGCGGCGCGGTGGAGTGACGCAGTACTACTGTCGGCCCACCTCTCACTTCGTCGGAAATCCGGCTGCTCAATCGGCGCAGCGTCGGAGCAGAGCTGCTTTTATACCCGCGTGGTGACGTAACGGCTTAGATTCAAATGTGAGCATGCGCGGCCTCGGTACGGCGCGGCGAGGCAGAGCTACGATGAAGCAGTGCTGGCGCGAGCGATTACGTCATCGCAAGGCGAGGTTTTGGTGCGCACGTTCGCCGGCCTATCCTTCAGCCTAAACAGCATCGCTGTTAAAATTTTGTCGTTTTCTCGTTCCGTGAGACAGTTGCTAGCACCTTACTGAGGTACACCCAGGTCCGGCTTCGCGCTATTGGCTAGTCGCTTATAGCCCTTCCGGGTTACCAGCGAGGAATTCTAGGTTTCAAGAACCGAGAAAATACACGACATAACGAGAAGTGTATTCGCGCGACGGCCTGTTTCGTCGCTCGAAACTGTCGATCGTCGCCGTCGCGCACAAAATCGCTCTCATGGGGTTTGCGCCTAAAACAACGCCTTCAAACTGTGCGAACACCCGCACAACCCCATCCACATTGGGCCACATCGGGGTTCCTAAGGAGAAAAACAAGACCTATTACAGGAGGCCATATACAAAGTAGTAAACTTCAGCAAGCACGCGCGTATGACGTGCGCACCCGCAAAATCAGAGTTCATGCACGTACGCAGCAAACATCATAAGAAAGCTCCCACACCAAGGAAACACATCTTGATGGCCAGGCCATTCTTGAAGTCACCCAAATGAGAGTGCTCGGCCTACTTATTCAAGAGAACGGCAACGTCAATGACACAATTCGGAGCTCAAAACCAACCGTAAGAGTGCGGCACGTATGATATGGTGAGTTGGTCGCCGCCGCAACGAGCTCGCGGAAGAAGAAACTATTCGGTTGCTGCAAGTATTTGCGATTAGCCGCATCCCTTACGGCCTGCCGTTCCAGAAACTTAACCAAACTGAAATGAAGAAGGTGGACACCCTTATCATAACGGCACACAAATCTGCTCTAGGACTCCCGAACACCGTCAGCATGGAGCGCCTGGAGTGGTTGAGTATTTACAACAAATATGAAGAACATGCCGCTGCAGTTCTGATATCGCAAAGAGAAAGGCTGAGCTCAACACCCCAGGGCCGCTCTATTCTACGAAGACTGGGATACAATGCTCGACCCCTGTTCCGCGGAGATGAAACTGAGTTGTCACGAGATTTGAGGGAGCACGTCCATGTCTCACCCATACCAAGAAATGTGAGTGCCAGGTACCACACAGGCCGCAGACAGGCCAGGACGACGGCTCTGCAGAAGCGATTCGGCGAGGATCGGGCCGCCTACTACCTGGGCGCGAGTGCAACCACTCGCAGGGACTTCTACGCGATCGCCGCAACCAACAGTGTCACCCCGATAACCGCTACGGTTAAGACTACCTCGGTATGCACAGCAGAGGCAGCGGCAATAGCTCTGGCGATACGAGACACCGACTTCAAGGGTCAGTCGGCTCATGTGCTTACAAACTCGCAAGCAGCGTGTCGACTCTTCATGCAGGGAATGCTACCGCGCAGCGCCCAAAGAATACTTGGCTGCCGACTGGACCTGGACCAAGGCATTGCGTGGTGCGCCACGCACAACGGACTCGACGGGAACGAAATGGCAGACCGCATATCTCGATGAAACAACGACCAAGCAGCGACCAGAACCATGGAGAATCCACCATCGGCATTGCGCGACATATTAGAGAATCATAGGAGAGAAAGACGGGACCTACAGCCCTCCGAACTACAAACTAAATAGAACACAAGCCCAAGACTGGCGTCGTAAGCAAACCAATTCATACCAACACCTAAACCTCTTACATAAGAAGCACCCGACATATTACACGGACACCTGCCTGTGCCACGGCGCGAAACCCAGGCTGGTCCACATAACGTGGGATTATACGGCTCGGCCGAGTAACGTCAATTCACCTTTTCTAAGCGTTGCCGACTAAGAAATAAGGCACTACTCGCAAGCGTGGATCAGGGGAGCCAATTTGCCCTCTTGGGCCAAGGTCAGCGAGCCGCAACAGCCAGTGGAGCCCTGGACTGAGGGCCCCACCAAGACCTGCAATATCTCCGATTAAATAATCACTAAAGTTTCTTTTTCCTTCTCTCTCTCACAGCGACTCCTATATATATGCGTTGAACCATAACTTTCTTAGGCCTATCTTCGAGTGAATACGGTAGCCCGTTTCATCACCCTTTTAAACACTATTGCTTCTAGGGCATTCGATAACGCGTCCTCCTCATTTTTCATGCTCTCACGATAAACATACAATATTTTCCACATAAGCAATCAGCATTGTTTTTTCGCATACTACCGCACTTGTGTTATTGTATGAAAATCTTATTCAATTATTTCTAATTGGTTGGCAAACGTAATTGCACCTAGAAATAGGTGTTGATGTAATCTTTATTTAGCTTTATTTCGCAAGCAGTGAGGCTGAGAGTTCGAGATTCGGTAAATACACAACTTGAAGTGGCCCTAATATAGCTAGTCTGAAAATCGATTGCGGCTAAATCTCTCATGGTCGGCAAACTGGGGAGGGCTGCTATAAATAACCGTTAATTCTTCCACGTTACGGTTAAGCAGCAGCCATTCGCGCACTCGTTGTTCCCGACTCTGTATGAAAAGTGGGGAGAACTTGACAGCTGGATAATAAGCGATGAAAGTTCGCATTCGAAAGGTCACAATACAGCAACGACCCAGCAGACGATAATAACCTGGGGAGAAAGAGAGTAACGTTATTACCACCTTTTATTAATATAGCGATGATGGTGCTGACTGAAGCACTGATGGTGGACAGACAGCAGTCATTTGTTACACAGCAGCCGTGCAGACCAAAAGTTTGATATATGCGACAGGCTTTCGAAAATTGTTCAGATAGAAGACAATTTTCCAGCCCACTGCCTGCTAATAGGTGGCCCGTGTTGCTATCATCTCACTTCGGCCAAACGTTTAGGCGCTTGAGGGAGAATAAATGATTCTTACCAAAGCAGTTGCACATTCATCTGCCTCGCAAACGCTTTCAGGCAGCTGTAATTAGTCCGTGAGATTCGGGCCCAATTTGCCGGCAGAAAGTTGCTATTTCCGGTTCGCTGGTGGAGTCCTTATTCCCGCTTCATTTAGCTGTCAAGTGAAAGCTGCCTGCGATTCATTTCTAGCGGGAGACTGCTTCTAACTTCTACGATGAATAGGAAAGCATGTTCCTACTCTAAGTGTGAATTTTGCTCCGTCTATCGGCAGACCAAGCCTTTTTTACATAATCATGGTAAATCTTACGTATTCTCCGTGTTAAAACGTTGCAGCACTGTGTTTCCAATTGCATACAAAATTTAAGAAAGAAACAGAGATGACTGCCTTTTCTCCGCCGCAGTCAGATTTCCGGCTCAAATGTATCTAAAATCAAGAATGGAGCCAACGGGTCGAGTAGCATACTGTGGTATGAAAGTCACTAACTTTTACACCACAATGTGCATTTGACGAAAATAAGTGCTGCTATAGAAATGTTGGCCAGCCTTTCTGAGGCATCTTATTCATATTTGTAACTTTTACGCATGGATAAAGTGTAAGATTTCCCGATGTGGGCATTCAGTATAAATGTGGTGCTACGGTTGCGGCAAATAAAGCTGGTCGTCATGTTTCGCAAACAGAAGCTTAGAAATATCAACGACAAGGGCTGAGCTCCCATGCTCAGCCAAACTTGAAGTAGCGTACATAACCACATTGAAAACTGAACGCTAAAATACACGCTAATGGAAGTTAAGCGAAAATACAATCGCTTTCGATGAACGCGAAGGCGCTACAATTTTTCTAGAATCGCTATTTATTAAGTAACGTTCAATGCAACGGTTATGATGTAATGCACTTGTTTATCGAACCCGTGGCTCCTAACCATAGCGAAGGCAGTTATACAGAGTAAAGTTAGAGAGAGAGAGAGAGAGCGAGAGAGATTTTTTAATAAGAATGACAGAGAGGTCTACCTGAGCTTGTGCGCTCTGGTCTGCTTAGGAAAGAGGGAAAGGGAGTGAAAGTACTGGGACAGATGAGGGTGACAAGAGAAGTGGTGAGTGCTCATATAGATCCGACGGTGGCCCTACTAGAGACACTGCAACTTTTATGCCGACAAATAAAGCGCTATTGAAGTTTCTGCATCACACGAAACTAGAGTAACGTTACGTTGTACCGTAATGATAGTGGCACCTAACTACACATATCGGAATGCCAGCACGCGCACGGGGCCCACCAGCCTCAAAATAAAGTTTCTTTAGTATATGACAATACTGAAACATACTTTTTTTTAAAGCAGTCGCGAAGTAACTGCCCCGAGAAAAAAAATCTGGCGCAAGATGCTAAATTTACCAGCTCTCGGGTTCCAAAGACGCTCAGTGAAACATTATCTTTGCGGATAGTGTGAGAACACTAGAGATATCGCTTGCAGATTTCCAGCAATGACACTTTCAATGTTACATGGGTTATGTCCTTTCTTGTGATTGTCAGAGCTCGCGTGACCGGTGGTTGCTGTCTATGCAGCTGTCTTGCTCTGCCCGTGCTATGGCTGCTGCCCTTTGGCAGAGGCGCGGAAGATTCGATCGACATGTACTTTTCACTGGCGGGAGTATAAGGTGTTTTTGGAATGGACACGGGAGGTGCGGCGGGTAGTCATCGGTAATGCATACCGTGTTTGAAACGCTAGGAATGATCTAAAGATACAGCAGAAGAAGGCATAATACACAAGGGCGCATCAAGCGTAAATGGTAACAGTAATCAATGCGCAATATGCGCATCAATATGCAGTCATTCATACACAATAAAAAGCAATACGACCCTACACCAATGGAGCGTTGCGTTTCATCAGGGCAAAGAGTATTGTTTTCCACTTTTCAACTTTTATTTTCACAAAACACCCTGCACCCTACACATTTCCCCACAACCTATTTTCTTATCCATTGTTCCTGCGCTGTTGCTTGTGGATCCTATTGCTTCCCAAATGCAACAAGCTAACCACTTGGTAAGTGTATTTGCCAGAGTGAATGCCCGGAATGCCAATGATGCATGGATCAATCACCGGAATTGGTCGAATTTTTTATCTCTGTAACTCTCTCTTTCAAACTAGCCCACATGGATGTACGTTATAGTTTTTTGCGGGTTTGAGTAGGAGCGCACATTTCTCTGTTATAAAACTTCCTCTACCAAGCGCGAACTTTGTAGAACTAATTTTCTTGTGTGAACTAATTCTTTCCGGATTTACGTTGTCTCACACTACAGCTAACACCGATTACGTATATGTAAACGTTGGTCTAAATTTTCAGAAAGGTCGCTACTCTCGCCGCTTTAAGCTGATACAACGTATAGCCCTTCTCAAA
Organism: Dermacentor variabilis; assembly: GCF_050947875.1. NCBI lineage: Eukaryota > Metazoa > Arthropoda > Arachnida > Ixodida > Ixodidae > Dermacentor > Dermacentor variabilis. The sequence continues at coordinate 156,651,774 of NC_134571.1, forward strand.
AACCCCAGAGTTATCACTATGATTTTTTGCTATGGCTATCATCTGGGCTCTCTCTCATACATAATGCACCGCAAAATACATTCATGCGCCATGAGTTGTGGCTGAAGCCATATATTTCACAGAACATCTTGCAATCATCAAACTGACCGTGATCATTGCTCGAGAATGCCGGCTTTGAAGCGGTACTGAGGCAGGTCCCTGTTTTTCACTCTACATATTCTCGAAAAGGAAAAAAAGAATGCATTCGCCACTGCTTTCTAAGTCGCGCTTAATACTAAAAGAGTTTGACTGAGTAGGTATGCAAGAACATCATTATATTACTGCCACCAGTTTTTATGGCCTCTGGTAGCACACCAGGTGAGAAAAATGCTGTGCGCGCTGCACAACATCTAGAGTTGCACACAAGATTTTTCAACCTCAGCTAGCATCAGGTGCTGCGGAGAAGTATGCGCAGGATTGTCTGGGAGACCGCCGGTAAGGTATGACGCGAGCATAGAGTGAGCCGCTCGGCGCGACATTCAGCGTGACAGCGGCATGCCCGGTTCACTTGCTAGAGCTGGTGGTTCCAGCCTTCCCTTTCTCCCTGGACACTCTGGTGACAGCCCCGGTGATGTAGTGGTGTACTGTACTCTTCCAGAAGACTTTCTTCCATTAATTTTATTTTGTGCAAAAAAGAACTTAGGCATGCTCATCTCAAGTTGACCTTTACGTAATGGGAAGCATACTTGTTTTAGTTAACATGGCGGGTATTGTTGTAGTTGTTCTCAATCATAAGAACATTCCAAAGCGAACGGTTATTGTTCTTGCGGCACCTCTATTCCATGGATCTACCCCAATGGTCCCAGGGGCATATACCTATTGACACTAGGTATGCGTATATTTAGACATCCGCAGGTACCTGGGATGGAATGAGCTAAATGTGCGTCTATAAAAAGAGAGTTTAATTATTCAAACATAGAGTAATAGAAGCAGGTTAGATGCATACTCATAGCTAGTTCAACATCGTTTCAAAGTTTACCCAGTCGAAAAATGCACCATACCGTGTCTGTTTTTTGTGTCGTTTACACCAGAGAGGGTTTTTATACACAGGTCTGGTGCGTTCGGGGTATCCGTCCCAACGTGCACGGTGAGCCCGGCCTTGTCTGCTTGGTGTACCTGACCTGGTGTTCATGGTACGTTCGGTGTGCGCGCCTGTTGCTTCCTGTATGCTGGTGTGGTGTCTCCTCGGGACTATGCTAGTGTATTTCGATATCTTTGCAAAAATCTAGCATGCATCAAATATCTATATATTAAGAATGCGTGGATCACATTAGCTCACTCTTATGCTGCATTATGCACATTTACTATGGTAATCAATAAGTTTACGTTTATTCTGTAGATGACAAGTTGCTCCAATATGGGAGACAGAAGAGCAGTGCATATATTTGTTTATTCGGCACAATAAGTTAAGATTGATTTTACTGTGAGAATGCGAGCACAACGTAACTTAAGTGCACCAGACCTTCTCGCGCGCACGTTGTTTCTCTAGCAACCAAGTAGTTATCAAGCAGGATGCTATATATAAACTGCATAGCTTTTTATTTTTGACAAATCGCCATCTAAGCCTGATGCCCAGAAAATCTTGTAATGAAACTTCGATGTCCTATGAAAGCCGCAACCAGTTCACAGCCAGTCGCACCCTCTGATGCACCCCAGAGATACAACACAACTTGAATAAGACAAGTAATTTTAGGCATCACTTGAAGTTATTATTCACAACATCAATGAAATGTGTTTTCACGTAATCGGGTTACCTCTTTACTACTTTCCTGTCATCAAGTATTAGTCGCAAAAATAAGCCTGTCTAAGCTTGCGATAAATGTGACCTCAAAGAGCAGGCATATCCAGTGGCATCTGTGTAGGCGCTACACACAAAATTATACGGCTAACTAAGCAGGCCTCCCTTGCCTAGGCGCCTTTTTCAAATCACTTGCGGGCTGATATGCACCAATGTTTTCAGCAGAAACTAAAGTGGACAGAATATACATGACAGCCTAGTGAATCGAAAAAAGACGATTAGGCAAGCGACGTTTGTGTGGCTACAGATGTCACCAAAATTGTCTAGTGTGTTTCAGAGGCAGGGTACTTTACTCCTTCTACATGTGATGAAATAGCTGGTCGCGTAGTATGTGTCAAATAAATTAACATATTTCACTCAAATGACCAGTGTGCTTCTCCGACTTGGCCGTGCATGGCCGCTATAACGTTTGAGCTTTGATAAAGGTTGCTCATCTGTTTTCACCATCAGTTGAAAATTGACAACAGAAATGAGAGAGGCATACCACATAAACTGCATATGGGAGCCAGCCCCCATTATCTATGCACGAAAAGCGACACCCTTTCTGGATGGCAAGGGGCAAAACGGAGTCCCTTACTTTTTTACACAAATACCGTTTATCCTGACTTTATGCCTGTTGTATTACATATAAACCTTCCCTTTGAAAAAACTTGTGTAAGGTGTGAGTACGCATCCAGTCTTATTGTTATTTATAATATTTCCATTGCAATTAACAATCATTTGCTACCAAAGGTCATGTTGTATTGTCTTCCTTCTCTACCTGCATAAATTTTGACTTGAAAAATTACATGAACTGACCTTCAAGCTCAAAAGGACACTACAAATTGCACCTAGTGGACACTGTTTGTTCTCAAAAGATGCACACATACGGTGATAGGTAACTGTCGGCATACTGTAGCAATAGTGGGTGAGAGCTAGCTTCTGGATTTCTGCGATACTTCAGCTGTCAGATGGATACCGTACCTGAGACACTACAGAAGTGAGCGTAAGCGCACAAGAAAGCGAAAAAGGTGTATCCACCATAAACTTGGCTTCAGCAGTCAGATAAGTCAGATAAGCACAAGTACAGTTAGCTATAGATGCCCGCATATCCAATATAAAAACATGAGAGTTGCAGCCAATACGATGCTTTTCCTAGACAAGTATTTTTGTCAAGAATACCTTTAGAATTACATATATAGCGTTCAATTTATTCGCCCAATAATCGGAGTCTCACCGATAGCATTATAATTTGGACTTACTGGTTGAACGTACTCTGACCTAAACCGCTCTAAGCAGCATGAACAGAAGACTGCCGATTGTCCTGAGTAAACACAAAGCATGAAACAGTACTCATGAAAGGGACCCAACATTTAGAATTATTTTTGACAGTTGTAGAATTACGGCTTGTTGTTTCATAATCACTAATAAAAGGACGCCAGTGCCAAGCAGAATATTCTACGAGATGCTGTCGAAATCAAATTTATTTGGTGAACATCGTATTAAACAGCAAACGCCACAGAAAGAGCAAGCAGAAAACTATGCATTATGGACCCAATTGGGTGCCTCTTTAATGATAGATCATGAACACACTGAATGTCTATTGCGAAATGAAATGAAATTAAATAACACTATTTACAAGTTAAGGATGTGGTTTACCCTGTTTGACTTAAAGTGAAAAATAATGTAACTGGACGCAGACTGACAACAGCTGCAATGCCTGTTTGCATCAATAATAATAGCGTGCGAAGAAATAAAAAATGAGAAAGAATGCGAGCTTATTAGAAAACACTTCACTAATGTAGTAACTACAGTCCAGTGAATGCTTGCCATCATGTATCGTTTGAACAGTTTAAACTCATCAAATCTGTATTTGCGAGTGCGAAATCATCATAATCAGCCTGGTTACGCCCACTGCAGGGCAAAGGCCCCTCCCACACTTCTCCAACTACCCCGGTCATTCACTATTTGTGGCCGTGTCGTCCCTGCAAACTTCATAATCTCATCCGCCCACCTAACTTGCGGCCGCCCCCTGCTACGCTTCCCTTCCCTTGTAATCCAGTCCGTAACCTTTATGACTATCGGTTATCTTCCCTCCTCTTTACATGTCCTGCCCATCCCCCCCCCCCATTTCTTTTTTTGATTTCAACTAAGATGTCATTAACACGCAGTTGGCACTGTAAAAGGCGAGATTGCTCTCATTCTTGTTTTTGACGTAGTATGCATGTTCTCGCAACTGATCGTTTATAGACCTCCAGTCTGGGTGATATACGGTACGTTTTGGCACACGTGGTGGGGATCTCGTACACGACTTCTCTGCTGCACCGCACAGGACGTGAGGTGTGATTCTTCGTCCAGGCACCGCTGCCGGGTTGGCTGGCGTTCTCTTTCTCCATAAGGACAACGCAAAGACAGCGTCTTGAAGACAACGCAAACCCCAGTACGCAGGGCTGCTCTTTTATCCTCCGGTAAGCATCGTGGACGCATGGGATAAAAGCTTGTTTCGTTATCTCCAGTTCAGGCCGTGCGTTATTCCTGCGAGATCTAATTTCTTGAGCAAGCACTTTTGCCAGTGAACGAAGTACGTCTTTCTGGTAGTCGCTTGCTCTAAGGCACTGGATTTGGCTACTAAAACTCCGGTATCACACGATGGCAGGAGCGGGTGAGGGCATTCCTGAGTGCTCCTAGTGCGATAACATGCTTAAGAATTACCTATTTACTCGACGTGAAGGGCTCTAGGTGCTTCTTGGAGCGAGGGACGTATTCTCGGCATCTGTGGTAGTTGCTGACAGGGAGCTTTAGGTCAGGAAAGCGGATAACGCCTTCTATCGGCAATTCCTAATTGAAAGTGAGGCCTTGGAAAACGGAATGGAAAGAACAAAAAAGTGTACACTTGGGCCGGGGCTCGTGATTTTGCGCTGAATAACACCAAAAAGTCATCGACGTAGCGGAAAAGCTTGAGTGGTCCTACGGGTACAATACCTACGGGTGAGTCTGCAGTAGCCTTCCGTATTGCGCGAGGAGTAGGTCACCCAAAATCGGTGTTATACGGGAGCCTATACAGGCTCCATTCATTTGCACTAACAGATGCTCATTGTGCCGAATCGCAATGGAGCTGAGGTACAGCAAATAGTGGCTCTCGTATCGCACAGATTTTGAGTAAACCGGGGAGTGGGGCTAACAATCCCAAGGTAACTTGTAATTGTAAAAGAAATAGCCCATAAGGAGAATGAGAAAAAGGTTGCCACAGTAGCTAAGTTGGTGACATCATCGCACGCGTAATACGAAGACGTGCAATAGTTCTCCACCTGCGGCCAGTTCTTTCATACATTTACATTTCCATCTTCACTTCTTCACTTCACATTATTACCTACAAAGGGGTATAACAAAATTTCTCTATATCATTTACTAAGTACCACTAATTTCCCTCATGTTGTCCTTGGTGTCATTGTTGGCATCTTATGATACATATAATTAATAAAAATTCGGCCCTTCGGTCTACCTTCTTCTCGTTCATACACATTACAAATTGTATCATCTTATAAAGCAGCTTTGTCATATATCCCACAATGGGGAAGTAAATGCCAAACTGCGTAGTCATTGAAACGTTTGTGTTAATGCACAGGATGCCATAATTGAGCTCATGTTTTCTGTCATAGTATGGGAGCATAGCTTTCCGTTGCATTGGTTCACACCTATGAAACATTTAGCTTGCCGTTCTCTCTTCCTTTCGCCACGTTTAGTCATTCAAGTTTTTCCACGCTCTGACTACCTCTCCGCAATTTATTTTACTCACCAACTTCATCGCAACCGTTAGTACAACGTTCACTTTACGCCATCATGTCTGAGTAGGTCTCCTCATCGCGACACCGAGACATTTAAATAGTGATTTCGTCCACACTGTGGACGAAATCAAAACGAAATCGTTTTGATTTGAAACGAAAAATGAAATCAGTCCACACTGTGGACTGATTTACCTGGTTACGTTTCTTCTTTTTCACCTGCTGAATTCCCCTTGTTTTCTTTTTTTTTTGCTTTTTTTCCCTTCGTTGTCTTTGTCTTCCATACTTCCCATACTGAGAATGGTCCTTCATTGCTGCGGTTTCTTGAAATAAGTAAAAAAATTCTGATCTGATGGATCTGTTCATTTGAAAGCAACCGATTTAATATAGAAAGCCCTAATTATACACGAACAAAAATATCTGTGCAACCAAGGCACTAGTGTGGTGCGTAAAAACTAAGGTTACATCACAACACACTGGAATGCACGTGAGACCACACGACGCAACATTTATGCGGGCACCAGGTAACATTAGACCACTGCGCAGTGCACACGACACCTATTTTGTGCACACGAGGTTGCACAAACCATCCCGATGTGCACAGCAGATGACACCACAGCGCCATAATGAGCAGACCTTAACACGCCAATCTACTCCGGTGCGCATACCGGAATACACCAGGCCGTTGTGGTGTGCCTATTAGGTAGCACCAGAATGTGCTGATGTTTACACCATAAAGCACATAGTCACACGAGACCGGTCTGGTACAATTTTCAACTGGGTAATTCCTGCGACAAGCTGGTATTCTAACAATATATCGTAGAACAGAAACAGTATCCGCTTGACAATATACATGCGGTTTTTGTACACGCTCATTGAAATAAAAAATATGAAGCAGGGGTAATAAAAAAAATCACAGTCACATTAGTACACTCTAAAGAGGATGAAGGCGAAAGCCTGTGCGCTCGCGATATCCTAATTAAATTACTTGAAATTGTCGTTTGAATCTGTTGTTACTTGCTATTGTTTTGTATTAACTGCTACCTGTGGTCGAGCGTTCAAATGCTTTTATTAATTATATCCTAATTAACTGTGCCACAATGAACTACACCGTAATTAACACCAAAGGTCGTGGATTCGACACATACTAAAGGTCGAGGATCCGGCTCCCACTACAGGTCACACCAAAGGTCTTAATTACCTGTGCCATGATTAATTTAACATTAATTACCCCAGAATTTGCGGCTTCGACTCCTCCCACAATATGTCGTCGGTTCGAGTGCCTTAATTAACGCTATCCGTAATGACCATGGCTCAATTAACTTTGGCTTAGTTGACGCCAAAGCTGGTGCGTTAGAATATAACTAATGGTCGTGGATTCGAGGGCTCAAGGCCCAATTTCGTGCCATTGAATTTTGGTGCCCTAACATTGGGCGATAAATTTTTCGATTATGCCGGATGGTCAAATTTTCGATTTGACCATCCGGCGTTATGGAAATTTCGTCATAGAAGTGTTCTTCCTGTGAGCTTTCTAAGGCTTTCGTCAATATGTCCTCCCCTTGGGAGCCTATAGAATTACTCTATGCCCACCTACTATGGAGCATTTCAAGCGGACAAATTTGCCACAGAAATAAGCTTGCAGTAAACATGAACTTATCGCAACACTCACAAGGGTGACATTATCAAAATATCGGTATATTCAGGGCCGTATCTATTGTATTAGTTTTTTTGCACTTTAGATGTGTTAGTAGGCGCAGTTTACAGATTCGTGATACAGTTGTTATTTCTATGTAGCAAAGCATATTTCGCGATTTTCGAGACTATATTTGTAAAAAGAATGCGGGCACAAAATGAAGATATCATTTCAGCACTGGCTATATTTTGTATTTTTAGTTTACCAAACGTCATAACAGTCGGTAGGGTAATTACGGAGAAAGAGGCTTCCTCGGCCGCCATGGATGTTCTTGGGACCTCCTGAGCTAACTCAGCCAGCGCTTGTGCACTTTAGAGCTAGCCCGGTACGCCAGTGCATTTCCAGAGTTTCCCTTCTGCGGGCTAAAGGCAGCCGGCTGGATGACGCGTGCGGAGGCTTAGATCGGAATACTCTACATTCCCCCATTCGCGACGGCCCCGGCGGCCCTGGCGATATCACGGCGCCTCAAATTATCATGCAACCGAATGTCTTGACAGAGGGCGCTGCGCGAGCTCGCCCTCACTCCACCTTCAGCTTTCACTTTTCTCAATGCCCCGCCCTTCCAGTCTTTCACCATTTCAATATATTTCACGACGGGAGCCGGCGCCCAGTTGCACGGTCAAGTTACTCCCCGAACACTTCAAATGCCAGCGATCAATACCGAGGGCGAAAAATCAACCGCAACGCGTTTCAGCATGAAGCGATAAGTTGAGCTCCTATAATTACGTCGGATACTTTAATTTACATTCTTTCTTCTAGGTGCGCTCAACGCGGCTATATATTTGATCAATAAATGAACATAGAGTAATTGATAAACGTATTTGCCATGCCACCTTTCACAAGGAAAACTAGGTCATTGTTTATATTCACACTTTTTTATTAAACACTGCGATTTATTGTTTGAGAAAAGCTATTGAAACCTTTCCGACATGCGATAAGCAGCAGCCCATTGTTATCGATTGCAGTCTGAGCCGTTTATTGATTCAAATTGTCCAGCGGTAATATGTGCAAATAGGGTGGGTGTTTCCTTTGAGCAGCATCACAGAGGTTCGTTTTAAAACCGATTTTTTATAAGAATGATATCCCAGCCAATTTATGCGTCCAACAATCGATAACCGCTTTCAAGCGAACGTTGTTAAAGGCGATACATTTTACAGGCTGCGGCGTCTCACTGGCCTAACAGCTGAACGGCTTCCATCGATAGTGATCTTCCGCGTCTGACCGCCTAATGACGTGTTGCTTGAAAAAACATGCTTGCTAGCGTGAATATTCATCGCTGGAGCCAAGATCAGTGTTCCTAAAGACTACACACGAGAGCGGATTAACCTTGCATTCTCTGGGCGGGCCCCATGTGTGAGTAAAGAAAGCACTGCTTTGTAGTTTCGAATTTAGCTTCTTTGTGTGCGTCTCCGATAAAGCGGATTTCTTTTTTCACGTTTCAAAGGTAGAAAATAGTAATAAATATAATAATTGCTTTTCAAAGGCAATTGAAAAGATGCTCTTGTTATTGCGCCACGTTGCTAAAATTGCTAACATGAAGCGCAGCTTAAATAACAAATAAGTTTGTCTATTTTTGTAGAAATGATGGGCGGCGATAAATTCACTTTGCATTTTTGGCAACTGTACTTCTGGTCATACAGATACAATAAGTGCGGTTGAGGCATGATAATATCACTGTGTTTAGTACAAGCACATAACAGAAACAAATGTCATATTATCAAGGTTTCATGTAAGCACCGCCCATACAAGGACACTACTGAAAGAAATGCACATCCAAAGTAGTGTTATGTGCGTGTGTGCTTCTTCTGTCGTGGTGCGTTTTGTTCACTGTTTTTAGGCATGAATCACAAACTCGCCTACCTTCCCACTATAGCAATCGAGGCTCCTTTTATCCTTCGACTCTAGCCTCCAAAGGCGCTCATATTTGTTCACCCCTGTTGTCTCCAGGCGTACAAGTCAGCAGCGAATCTTTCACCATTCTTAGCTGCATGGCTTCATCATTTGTCTTTTCAGGAAGACCGACAAAAGAAAGATTATTGGTCTGCAACCTGCCCACAAAAGCACAAGAACGTTAACCGTCACCGTAAGGACAACAGGTACTCTTGTACTCCGTGTCTCATGATGAAATGTTTGAAAGTCTACCAGATAAAGGAGCGTGAACCCTATCAGCAAAGCAGCAGACGACAGTTTTTGTATTTGTATCATACAGTGCAAGAATGCTAAATTTTGGTGTAGAAGCTTCGTGGTTTTAAGGCCGTTTTATCACAAACGTAGAAGTAACATGTTGAGTCCCAAGTTGTTTCTTTTCTAGTCATTACAACCATGACGACCAGAACAGAAACATGTAGCAAGCTCCTACTTGCTAATCCACAAGCATTGTCATCTGCTCTATTCAAGTCAGCTTGGCGTCCAATACCACGAAGTATCACATACTCCCTCCCAACGATAATTTGTTACATGAACGTTCAATGAATTGGAAAAAAGCAAAGAAGACCATTTGTGGCTGGGTCACTGATTCACATAATTCACGATACAGAATCCTCCTGTGATTTAAAGGAAAGAATAACCAACGTACGTTCTTCTCCCTCAATCTTAACGTAGAAAAGGACTTGTACTATGAGGCAGGAATGAAACGCAAGAACATGCTGTAACGTTTAACCGTCGCCGCTATGAAAAGCGACGCAAGCCCCATCATCTTATGGAGCGATATATCTTTATTGTATTAATTTTGCCGATGTGTGCACGCATACACAAGTAAAGCACACCCGTTTGTAGGACCCTTCTTTGTAGCCTTGTTGCTTTCGCTAGTTAAAAAAAAGTATCGCCAGTCCCGATACGTGTTTCTACGCCATTTTGGCAATTTCTCCTTTTGTTTCTTGTTTACTGTTTATTTTATCAGCGCTTCGTGGGATCGCAGGTTAAGTGTGAGCAATTTTCTCCGGCGCTTTTCGCTGAACGCAACTGGAAATTTCAATTTTGAGATTGCTGTAGACGTCTTGCGTGGTGTTATGTTTTGCTTTAACTGTTGCCGCAATGGTCTTCTGCAGAAGCCTGATTGCCGGATACTCCCTAAGATGCGCTAGTTGTACGCTTAGCATGGCTTAGGTACTGAACACAAACCTGCTGGTAGCTCTACCGTTACCGGTAGCGGCAACGGTAGAGAGGTAAATGCTATATGCTTGTTTAATAAATGCTACGGCGGGAACATGTGAGGTATCTGAATAATAAAATAAATTCAGCTATGTGTGCCTAGGTGTAAAATTAGTGTATTTTACCGGTGCTGACATACGGGGAAGAAACTTGGACGCTGACAAAAAAGCTTAAGGACCGTGCAAAGAGCAATGAAACGAATAACTCTAGGCATAACGTTATGAGACAGAAAGAGAGTGGCTTGGATCAGAGAGCAAACGGTTATAGCTGATATTCTAATTGACGCTAAGAGAGAAAAATTGAGCTTCGTAGGTAATGTAATGGGTAGGTTAGATAACCGATGGACCATTAGGGCGACAGAATAGGTGCCAGGCAAAGGGAAGCGCATTCGAGGATGGCAGAAGATTAAGTGGGGGGATGAAATTACGAAATTCACGGGCACTAGTAGGAATCGGTTGGCGCAGGACAAGGATGTACTTAGAGATCGCAGGGAGAGGGCCTTCGTCCTGCAGTGAAGATGGTGATTACAATGCCGCTGCTGCTGCTGCTGCTGCTGCTGCTGATGATGATGATGATGCCTATTTGCACCTAGCGGCAAGCGTCGAGGGGAACCAGAGGATTGTAGTGTTCCATGGGAAACCTCAAGCGCTGGTAAATAGAAGAATGCGCAAGAGAGCTGTTCCATGTGACCCATTTAACGATAGGCCATCGTTACCCTAAACTCGCAATATGCAATGACGCATGCCGAAATATAGTTTACAAATGTCAGCATTTTATGAGGGAACAATATTGGTTCGAGGCCACGTTTTTGTTCGATAGTGGGTTATGTGGTGCGATAAACAGGGTCTTTTCTTTTTTTTAGCTGCGCTAATTTTCGTAAAGATTCCTTGTGGCAGATAACAATTCTAAACCTCCATAAAGTTTCTCAATGAGGTGGCAATTATTTGTACGAGGAATGAAACTTCTTATTGAATCTGAGCTTAAACCTGCGCAAAGCACGACTGGGTTTACGTCAAGAAAGGATGCAATTTCAAAAACTGCTCGAAGCAGCATGTGTAGTAATTCAAAACAAAAATGTCGCTCGCGATGTACATACAAAGGACGTTCCAGCCTCTAATTATGACACAGCCTTTCGCTATCACCAGGAAATAATCTGTATTTCTCGGCAACATTTGTGTTGCTGTCCAGTCTACAGAAAACGCTGAATCGCTGCGACGCAATTACTCTGTTTGCATACACGAGATACCTAGGTTGGATTTAGAACAGTTGCAATTTGCGAAGAAGGCTTCCGTACAAATGAGTGGGAACCTTCACCTGCCATAAGCAGTAAAACCTTTTTATAAAAATGTTGAAAGGGAGAGCCGAAATTACTTCGTCATAGACATTAGTGTCTTTATTGCAATATACGCGCAATGGCGCGCATACATTTGAGCAGGCATAGAAGACGCATTGTGGCAATAAGAACGGCTACATGGCTACGTGCGCGCTCAAATTTTAATAAAGCAGCAGACGAAACTTCGGCCTCCTCAACAAGCAACTTCTTAGGATACGACACGATCGCCTTTACGATAGTTGTGTTCTGTACGAAGGTGATATTTCATTTGCGCTTTCCAGTTGACTCGTCTCTAGTATCGGGACACCAATGAAACGGTGATTCGGTTGAAGAAAAAGGGTTTCACGCAGCGATGCGAACAATGTCCGTCGTGTTCTGGCAACACATGACACACAGGGAGGCGGGGCTTCTGAGATTGCACCGTTGCAGTCTCAGAATCCACACTTAACTGCACCAACCTGTGCGGCGCCACAGTGAGATAAAGGGTAATGGCGATAATCAGTCGCTGCTCAAACACATCTACACAGAGTGTTGAGAAGGGCCAGTATTCGACAGCGCATTCAACACAAAGACCCACCAGTTTTGAACGTCAGCACCAAAAATATATGCTGCCAATTTAAGTCCTACTGGCGCGGGGACAAACTACGTATAAGCGTTCACTGTCCAGAACAAAGCACGACCGTGAATGGCTTGAACATTAGATCGAGGGACCAACACATTCTTCATAAATGTGTTCTCATGATCTGGCTCGACAAGAGTGCTGCCTGATCCCATCCGAACACGTGAAGAACTAACGGGAACAAATATAGCTGTCCGACCAGGCAGTAACATCTTCAGACAGCGAAAACACGTCGGCTTGATTGGACTGCAAATCGTCAAGTATGGCGATTGGCAACGTGCTCCAACACACACACACACACACACACACACACACACACACACACACACACACACACACACACACACACACACACACACACACACACACACACACACACACACACACACACACACACACACACACACACACACACACACACACACACACACACACACACACACACACACACGCACGCACGCACGCACGCACGCACACACACACACGCGCACACACGCGCACACACACTCACACACACACACAATACACACACCTTGTTCTCCAGCATAACAACAGACGGAGGAATTGGCGAGTTCTGACCGTCCCGGCGACCGTGCCACCATCGTCCACCTAGTGTACTGTCCATTTCGGCACCTCCTGATTGGCTGGTGCCGCTCGGCTCCGCCTTGCTCCTACAGCTGAATCCAATCAGCAGCGGCCGAAATGGACAGTCCACTAGGTGGACTCTTACAGAATACCCCCCATGCTGCGCTTGGAGACAGTGGACTCATCGCGCGATTAGTACGACCAATGTTTACGCATAGGATGCACTCTAAATGACGTGGGTGAGTCTTTCTGTATACGAGCCATGTACGCCATAAAACGTGGCGCTCGCTCTGGGCAGGGGCGACAAAAGCGCGCAATATGTCCTCGCGAACCGCAGGCGTAGCAGACGGGTAGGTCGTGGTTGAAACTAAATGGAGAAGGTACACGTGGCGATGGGTATCATTCCGCGGGAACGTGTTGTGGCATCTGGTAGTCAGGAACACGTCGTGGCGTTGAGTGCTCCGTACTGTTCCGACGTACTGGTGAGGACTGGTGGCGACTAAGATTCGCCGTGAGAGACCGAAAGCTTGCGTTATTTAAGTGTGCCTCTTCAGAAGGCGGTCGGCACTCGATGGGATGTTTTCGCGGCCAAGATCGTGGTTCGGGAATGCAGTCGTCGAAAGCACACGGATAACCAGCGTATACTCCCTGAAGTCGTGTTAGCTCTTCTTGGGCCACTCGACGCACGATCGAGGCGATGTCATGGCAGGAAGTGACGTCCATACTTGCAACTGTAGTGACGTTGTCGAAGCGCCCGAACTTCGATAATATCTTTCGGGTCTTTGGATCTTCGAACTCGGGACATTGCTGCCTGAATTCAGAAGGGGTGTTCAGGTTTTCCTTCGTTACTAAAAATATGTTGACGTCTTCAGCGACGCCTGTTACCAGATGCCGTACTTTGTCTTCATCAAACATATTAATTTTAACAATTCCGCATAGCTTCAATGTTTCTTCAATATAGGTTGTACACGTTTCACCAGGCAATTGGGCTCTTCGCAAAAGCGTGTGTTTCGCTTTCTTCTTTTGCAATCGGAGAAGCCAAAGGAGGCTTTCAATTCGTGGACAAAAGTTTCCGAAGGGTTCAGCACGCGTTCATGGTTACGAAACCTAAGTGGAGTGCTACGCGCGAGAAAAGAATGCATCGTTCACAAGCTGCGCTGATGTACTCCATCCGTTATGGCGGCTTACTCTTTCGTAATGTCTCAGCCAGACATCCACGTCTTCATCTGTTTTACCTGAGCATATACGTGGTACCGGCGTCCAGAAGCAAGGATTTCTTGGTCTCTGGCTGCCTTGAACGATGCGTTCTTCGGTGGTGTTCGTTGACCGCCCTGCTTGTTGGCTCTGGTGGTAGTCCAGACAAGGGTCTGCATCTCGGAAGATCTCGTAGGACTCGGTTGTGCAGGGCGTCCTGTACCCGGCACCTCCAGGGCTTGTTACGAAAGTAGAATGGATTTATTTGCAATGCAAAGGGTAGAGAAGGCATGGCACGGCCCAAAACTATATATATATATATATATATATATATATATATATATATATATATATATATATATATATATATATATATATATATATATATACCAGAAGTCAGAGCGTTGGAATGTGAAGCGGACTACGGGATGAAGGCGCTCATGGTGCTTCCAGTGATTTCGCAGTGCGGGTTTTAAGGCCTGAATTACTGAAATACGCATTGCGTGTATGTACATTTCACAAAAGTCACCACTTGTGCGAGGTAGGACACATTCATGGCATCAGGTAATGTATAAAGAAGAGAACTAGTGCAAAGTGCGATGCAAATGCACCCTGCGAACAGCACTCACCGCGGTAAGCTAAGCCTTAGAGCAGCAGCATTTATATTCCGCTTGTTATTTGGGTGTGCACGGTAACATTGTCATCTTCTTAATTATGTAACTAGAGAAAGAGCACGAAAAATGAGCAACGATGTATGAAACATGTACAAAATACATAGCAAAGGGTATACGTTTCCAAGGGGCCTTAAGGGGCCGTACGCGCCCCAGCGGCCAACGGGCACCGGCCGCTCTTGAATCAACAATTTTTGACGTCCACTTGGGTCATCGACAAAATCATAACATCACACTTACACGGTGACATTCACGTTATGAGATTTTTCTTGCAAATGAGGGTCGGCGTAGACGTTGTTGACTGGCAGTAACTTTACTCAATCGTACTGCAGGTTTTGGCGACCTGGGCTCAGGTCTCTCACAACGGGACATCATGATCTTGTCTCAGCGTCGCCTGGCGGGCCTATTGGAGGGCCCAGACTTGGTCGTCGAGGTCGGAGCTAGCTGCGCAGAACGTCGGCTCACCTTAGCATCAACGTTGTGTTTTTACAGCGAAGCTGTTTACGTGATAGACCTGCATGAATGAGCTGTATTCGTGGTCTTGTACGAGGGGTGGGGGAGGAGGTATCTGGGCAGGCTAACGTCCGTAAAGTGAACACAAAAGATAAAAAGGGCAGTACGACGAATAAGAAAAAAATGATACGTGATTTCACCGCGCGCCGCACCTGCGCATTGCGGGAGTGCACCCGCGCTGACCACCGTTGCTAACGGCTGCGCCGTTAGTACCCGTTAGTACCCGTTAGTACCAGCCCTCAATACTACCGCGTGACAGTTGCGGCGGGAAAACACGAGGATGTACGCGGCGGTAGCTGCCGCATGGTGTAAGAACGGGACTGTGCATTGTAAACATAGACGATTGCAACTGTCGAAACTCCAACAAAGATGGGAAAAGTTGGTAGACCACGCATTGGGCGCACGGCTCTAGAACAAACCGAGTACGAGGAGAGGCGACGACAACAGAGAGACGAATATAACCAACTAATCAGCAAACTGAAAACAACTTTAGACAATGGTTCTGTTGTCAATTGGATTGAAGATTACTTAAGTAACCGGTTTCAGTAAGTTGTTGTTAACAATGAAATTTCTTCCACTGCAAAAGTTACATCGGGGGTGCCTCAAGGGTGCGTCCTTGCTCCCACTTTATTCCTTATATTTATTAATGATTTGCCCTCTAACATCCGCGTTAAGATGAAGCTATTTGCCGACGACTGCATTCTTTGTAATGAAATTAACTCTATGAATGACCACGTTGATTTAAACAGCGCCCTTCATGATGTAGTGAAGTGGTGTAAAAAGTAGCAGATGGAACTGAACATTAAAAAAACTGCCTTTTTATCTATAACCCGCAAAAAACGTAGGTCGGCCTTCGAATACACTATCAATAACATACCACTCACCCGAGTTTATGAGCTTAAATATCTTGGCTTGATCATTTCACATTACCTAAGATGGGAATCGCATATTAACAGTATCATACCATCTGCTTTAAAGCGGCTGTTCTTCCTCAGAAGAAGACTTAGAGCTGCGCCACCTGAAATTAAACTGCTATCATAAAACGCATTTATTCGCCCAGTTCTCGAATATGGTAAGACAATTTGGTTTCCTTATACACAACAACTTATTAACAAACTAGAAGGAGTGCAGCGAAAGGCAATTAGATTCATCTTTAACAAATACAAGGATAGCGCTTCACCTACCGAACTGCTAAAACAAGCCGGTATTCCTACTCTGCAAAATCGCGCCAAACTCGCAAGACTAAAATTATTGTGCCAATTGATACACAATGCATTACGATTAAATACTTCGTTGTATATATCCCTAGCTGACACCAGACCTTCCCGCCACAAGCATTCATTAACACTTAAAGAATATGCGTTTCCCACTGACTGTTTTTGATATTCGTTCTTTCCTCTAGCAATAAGAGTATGGAATAGCCTGGACCCCTTCATAACGACTAACACATCGTTGCCGAAATTTGTAACCCTTGTAGAAGAGCTGTTGCGCAATAATTAGATTATGTTAGCCGGAAATAACCCCACTCACGTCATTCTATAATATGACATCTGTATGAGCATTGTATTTGCCTATGTAATGTCACCCCTTCTTGCCAAATGAAATGTACTCTTGTTTTATTTCCTACCATATGTGTATATCTGCTTCGTGTCGATTGCAAATATCATTGTTGAAATCATGTAAACCTGTTTTTATCGCTATTTGTGAGTATATAATATATGCCCAACCTGTAAAAATCCCGCTGGGATTGACAGTATCTGAAATAAATAAATAAATAACTAAATAAACGTGTCCGTGCGAAAGCGGAGAATATGACTAGTGACTTTGCTTCCGAAGAACGTGTGAAGCTGCCGATGAAGACCGCACACTGGAGGCGGCTGGTAAGCGGCAAGCTAGGTCGATCAAGTATGCGTCCAAGCGGCAGCAGCGTTAGTTCTCACCTCCTTCAAGTTTCACCTGGGCGAGTTCCAAATTGGAAAGAATTTTTCTGGACGCCGAAATTGGCAATTGTTGCTCGGTCTGCGCTAGACAGCTACGATGGCTAACCCGGCTCCATATGAATGGTTCGGGGCGATTTTTTTTTCGGCTCCCAAAATGCGCGTTATTGCCAAATGTGACCTTCAACATAGCATTTGTGCTCTTTAAGGAAGTTGCGTAGGAGATATTGAGCTAAGATGCTTTGGCTGCTATCGAAGCTGTTCAGGAAGACTTTATGATTTTCTTGTTGATCATACAATGACGAAGCACTTGTCAGAAGACTACAAAAATTACCAGAGTAACTGCAGTGGTTATGAGCGATAACTCGTAAGCTTTTACATCTAGTATTCGGCTCCAACAGCAGCGGTGCAGCACCAGGGTTGTAACGTAGTGAAAATATGCGACATTGACGGACACTCCCATAGAGCTCAGCGGCCGAACTGACTGTAGCGCACCAAGCAGAACTCCAGCTGGTACACGCCACGCCAGCTTCCCTGGTCGGCGCAGAGTTTATTTTTTACTTTTCGCTTCCACTGCTGAACCACGCACGGCCTTGGAACGAAGTAGTTTTATTTAGTAAAAAGGATCTGTGCCACGTGCAATTTCATAAACGCAAGATGTATTCTAAAATCATGAAATGTTTGTGTTCCTCTATATAAATGCTTGTTCCGGGCTTTTTGTGCATTCATTCAAGGTTGTGGCTCAACGTAAGCAGCAGTCGTTGCCGTACGAAGTTCCACGGGACGCCATCAGCTGAAGAAAAGTAAATTACAAGCATGTATCACTCTGGTATATTTACCTAACCGTAATATTGCTCGTAGAGGCGAAACGTGCGGAATGGGCGGCATTACAGATAAATTCCCTTTTGCACACGTTTCGTAGCAAGTAGACTCCTCCCAAACAATGGGATAAAATATGAAGAAAACATCCCGGTAATATTTCCTGCACTTTAAAAGCACAAATACACGGGTGGCAGCGCGTTTCCAAAACAACCTGACCTCAGTCCACGCGATGGTACACCAGGCACACAGAGGTGGCCGCAACACAGGCTCTCAGACCGTGTTACACGCTCGCGGAATGCCTTCTAGTCGCACTCTAGAAAAATTAGTGGATGCAACGCCTGTTTTCAGTCGCTCAGAAGACAGAATTGTCAACTTCTTGCAGATTGAGCTCCTCGGCGTTATCTTTTACACGTCCTGCCAGCGCAAGCAACACACTCGCGTGTTAGTACTCTTGGCTGTCGCTCGTCGCGTTTATGAAAAGCGTGAGTACTGAAAGAAGGTATATGTTGTTGCAGGGCCATAAAAAGCATCCCATACTTGTCCCACTAAAATTTAGTAAAACTCTTGCATGGTCTAGTTGGTTTATGCTTGAATTAGTAAAGGCAAGGCGCAGAAGACTAGGACTCAAGACGAACACAAACGACAGGAAAGTTGTGAGTGGCGCCGCTCCTGTCGTCTGTGTTCTTCTTGAGGCCTTGTCTTCTGCGCCTTGTCTTTACTAATTCAAAAATTCAGTACAAAACTAACGTTCACCACGCCCAGCTTGCCTTCTTGCTAACTGCTTCACAACCCCAGACGCGATGAGCATGCCTCATGGTATCCCAAAAGGTTACGAAATTATATACAATAATTTTGGGGGTCAAAGGATGCATCACGATCGTGTCCCAGTAAGATTGAGCAATCGCGAAACTGCGGCACACAGCCGAGCTGCTTTCGCTAACTGCGGCAGAACGCCAGGCGCAGCGCGCGTACCTCAGAAGTATCCCAAAAAGTAGCGAAATGAAATAATGTTTCGGGTGAGGGAAAGCGTCACGAACCTGTCCCAGTAAGATTCAGTACACGCGAAAGCGTCACCACGGTCGAGCTGCATTTCGCTGACTGCGTCACATAGCCGGGTGCGGCAAGCGAGCCCAAAAGCCACCTAAATAATTTACAATAATGTTGGGGCTCCTAGAAAGCGTTGCGAACATTTCCCTGTATGAGTCATTAACTGAAATTAACGGTGCCAGAATGGCAGAGCTGTTTCTCGCTAATTGCGTCACTTGTCTCTGTTTTGGGCCGTAAGCCTAAAATTGCTTGAAATGCGTCGGAGACTGCAAAAACAAAATTTCTCACCTTGCTGCAATCCAATAGTGCAGTGCTGCGGTGTCGAAATACAGAAGGATCGCAAGAAAACGCCGGGGGCCCAATAAACGGGCTACATCCAAAAGAGACGGGTCGCCGCACAGACGAACTTCACATGCGCAGCCGGCCTCGTTGGCTTGGGTCGCACGCTGGCGCATGACGCCTCATATGGCGCATCTCACTTGTCGCTAGCTTCTTGCTAGGTCACGCAAGAAAACTAGGTCGCGAAGTATAAGTGCATTTATACGCAAAACTTTTTTTTACTTTTAGCGGAAAATAATAAAAATTAAACATTGTTTGCGAGTTCATTTCACATTATTTTTTTCCGACGCTCGCGTCAACTAACGGATGGGATTGACGTGTTTCCTGTTACCACTTTTCCCCGAGTGTCTCCTCTTGTTGAATGTCTTTCTCTATGATCAAAGCCCCAACGCTGCAGACCGAGCAGCGCGATGGTGAGACTATCGTCGTCATTATAGTTGTCGCTATGACAGTTCGCCGCCTAGTTACAGCGGAGCGGTATTCGCAAGGGGTTTGATGTGTTTTTGTGTGCAACGCTTTCCTCCTGCGCACGTCGTGGCCTTGTCTGCCATCAAGTCAGGACAACGAGCTATCTACCTCGTGTCAACTGCCAAGCCACGGTGACGGCCAGTGGCGCTACCGTCACTCATTGCTGACGCGAGCGTTGCTGACGAGGCAATATCGGTAGAAAAAGAGCGGAACGACACGGGATCTCCGGGATGTGCGGCCACGGGCTTCAAGCGCTAAGTTGCTGTTATGCTTTGTTATAGATACGTATTCAGTCCTATTTAAGTAGTGTTGTTGTACTTGAGCATCCGTTCGTCCCTTTTGGCTGTTTGAAGTGTTTTGTTAATGCGAATGAAACCTGCGTCATGGGCATTGATCTCAGCATGTATCGTGTTCGTATTGGCACAATCCGCCCATGCTCAGGACCCCGGTGGTTAGCTAGCAACCGCGTAAATGGTATCAATGTACTTTTGCCGAGATCTTCTCGCGCGTGCTTCCTTGTGCTTTGCATTGCTCCTCCTTTGTGCTTTGCGTTGCCCCTCCTTTGTGCTGGTGATGTCGAGGCGAACGCTGGGCCTAAGACTGTGGGCGTACTTATCCTCCACAGAGTGTTCATGGATGACAGTCGGGCAAACTTAAAAAAAAAAAACGACGGCTACCATGATCGAAATAAATAAAAGATATCACAGACTTCAGAGCGCAACTTAGTAGCATCGAGCAGGACGTTGCTCGCATCCGCGAAATCAGGGATGATGTCGGTTCTGTCCGTTGCACCATAAATGAAGTAATGCGATCCACATCAAAGACAAACGAGGAGCTGGGCGACGTTCTTGATGGTCTTTATACAGATCGAGACTTAACAACTTGTTGATAAAGGGTCTACCAGAGACTGAGAAATAAGACAACACAATCACTGAAAGGAAAATAAGAGATTTTATTTCAGCTCAGTTAGGCATGCGCTTACAGCATAACGACATTGAACGAGCTCACCGCATTTGCATACGTCGAAGCGCACAAGATCGCCCCATAATCTTAAAGTTCTTAAACATTACGTTGAAGGAAGAAGTACTGCGCGATGATAGCACACTAAAGTTGGGCCCAAAGTATGGCTAGTGGATGAATTCTCTCCGCAAGTACAATTGGGCCACAAGAAGCTGAGGGATTTCGCAAAAACCAAATGCAAGGACTGCCGGAATGCAAGGTAAGATGTTCAAATACAACGCATTCTTGGGCAGGGTAATCGAGACAGCCGTACAGGAGGCGAAACTTCCTAAATTACAAGGGCCGCTACGCTAGTCAAACCCTCATGGAAATCATGATCTTTCTCTGCTGCTCGCAAATTTCCGCAGTATTCTTTCTAAACTAAACATAGTGATAAGTATGATACACACATGTGTCGCGGATATTATGGGCGCCGAAACAGGGCTTACCACTGATATCCTGAAAGGGGAACTATCCCTCTCCAGTAATTTGAAAGTTTTTTGCAAAGGTAGGAGCGATTGCAGGGGAGAAGGTTCAATGATCGCTGTACGGAACGATGACCAGCCATCGCCAAGGCTGATTGACACGCCTCTTGAACTATTGTATGTTATGTTTAGACATAAAGGAATCACGTACATCCTAGGTTCGTGTTTGTCACTGATCTCGGGGCCGTGCGGATATTAGGATAGATGGAGTTGGGAGACGCAGGCGAGCAAAGCAAACAGATATTAATTTACTCTAACTCGAAATGGAAAAGTCAGCACTCAAAGAGGAAAAGTCAGAACTCAAGCGGCAAAAAATAAAACTTCACACTTGCATAGCCAAAACAATGTTCTTATCCTCGCCTACGTGCGTCCTTAGCGCGTTTCGCGCGGAAGTCCGGCAACGCTGGCCTATAGCTGCACGCTAATAAAAAGGAACACTCTTACAAAGTTCGGTTGCCGCACGTCTCTCCAAGTCCGATGTGCGTCAGCTCTTGGTGTCAATCGGTGCTACAGCCGGCTTCGCAATCTTTGTTGTCTTGGTATCGACTGGATAGCTCCTCAGTCTCGGATGTCGGTGTCCCGAACTATGTCGGCGACGTGGCACTCCGGCCTCCTTGGCCAGGCCTAACGCCTGGCTCCGCCGCTCCTTCTCTGAGTGCCGACGAGAGGCCCCAGGGACTATCGTCCATGCTGGCCTGCTTAAGAAGGCGGATCCAATTCCTGGAGTGCCCGGCACCCCCGTGAGAGGCTGCAGCAGGTCCAACGAGCCTCGCTCGAAAGTTGCCGAGGTCGACAGCCACACCTTGGATCGCCCGCGTCACCGTCTTGGCCGAACCTCCATGGCTCCCGTCGCCAGTACGATGCCGACGCTCCAACCTTCTTGGCCCAGAGCCACGTCGATAATCCCAGGTTAGCGCCGCTTCTCTCCCGATCCCACCTCGGGTCACGCACCTCGAGGGCTCGTGTCCTTCGGACCGATCCGGCGCACATCGTCCTCTTCTTTTCTTTTTTTGCCCCATGCCTCCTACATATGACATATGCCCCCTTTTCAGGAGTATTTTTTTTCAAAAACTACCTTCTGTCGGTCTTCATGGTGGCGAATTCGACTCTCCCGCTGTGACTTGGGTGCTTTTTCTTGCGTCGTCGTGGCTCACATTACAACACTGTCGCGCACATTCCACCAGATGCGCAGTTCACAACGTTTGCGAGATCGTTATTCTCACCACTTTACACTTGTAGACTTAATCATCCGCGTTATACTCTTGACGCTTCATCAGTCCAACGCCCTACTCATGAAATCCGCATTACTACTTCTCTAGCTGTCATCGAACTACTTCTGTCCGTCTTGGGAGATCTGAAAACACTTCCTCGAACATATAAATCAACTCTGTTAACTACTGTACTTCTATTGCCACTAGGGCTTGGTTCAACCTAACGCACTCTATCCAAGTGGTCTTCTTATTGATATAAGCGTGCGCCTCCCCGCGGTCTTTCTCTTCGGCAATCACCATGCAAACTCTAGCCTTCTCGTTTTTTCCCTTTTATATCTCCTTTCTCTGTTCATATTGTTTACACGTCCCTTAGCCACTGTCTTTTGGCATAGATCACATGATTTCACATACAGCTTCACGTCACTCGGCACCTCGGTCCAAAAGAACTCTTCTGTGATCCTTTCTAACGTGTCCTTCACTCCTTATGACCTGCGGTTACAGTATTGTGCCCTATCTTCCCTACTGTATCCCTTAGTTCCTTCGGAACCATGAACTATAATATTTCTCTACCTGAAATAAACACACACTTCCGCCACAGTCGGCTATCCATTACAAACTCCACTAGTGTTCTACTCCTTTTCCTACGCATCAGTTCTCCTATCTTTAGTTCACGCTTTCGTATTGATTGGTCCTTGTTCTGTAGTTCTTTAAATTCTGCAGCGGCTAACATTAATTCTTTAATGGCTGAGACCTGCAACGCTGTGAAGGGTTTGGTACCACGACTGCTTCCTCGCGTTGGTACTGCAACCACTGCGTCTGTCTCTTTCATCCGCTCTTATGGCGCTTCTGAGCGTTCTTTCTCTTCTACGTCCTTCCTTTTGCTCTTCCAACTTGGGTCTGGGTCGTCGGCTCTCCTTACCCCAGGTACATTTCCCACGATAAAATCATAAAGTGGGCGGGTCTTCAATACATCTAGCTGTGACTAGTCCTGTAAAAATGCTGTCGATATTTCAATCTGCGCCCCTGGCAGATATTTAACGGACTTATCTTCCAAGACTACTGGATTAAGGTACCCGGTCATGCTTTCTTGCGGGACTAGACTCCTCCTCACTAAAATGGCAGTGGCTCCCGTGTCTCTCAAGACCGTAGCCTTGCGTCCCTGTACCTCTCCTCCCACTAGAAGGATGTCCTGATCTATCTGTGCATCCTCTCTTTACCTCATGATACATACCGTCTTATACACGGACCTAGTCCAGCATTCGTCTGCCTTGTGACCTTTCTTTTGGCATAATTGGCAAACCACCAGCGTTTCCTGACGATTATCTCTCACCACGCAGTTCACCGCTACATGACCTAACCGGTTACATAGAAAACACCTCTGGGGGCCCCTTTGTGTACTACACTGCCCCTGGTTCTTCGTCTCTCCTACTGTTGTTGTGTGCGCATCTTTGTTACCTTTTCCCAAATTTCTCAATCCCTCTGCCTCTACAAACTGATCTGTTTGTTCTTTCATCTGCTCCAGAGTTTGTAGTTTTCATTACTTAAAGAATATCATCAAGCTGCTGCTACACCTGGCAAGAAACTGTTCACCCACGACGTTGTCGCGAACCCCTTCATATGTTTTGTCCGTCTCGGACAGCTCTATCAATCTCTCAAAATAATTTGTTAGCCGACACGAGAACTGCTTTCCTGTTTCCGAATCTTCAGACTTACAAGACCTAAACTTCTATCAGAACCCTTCTGCGGTCAACCTGAATCTTTGCAATAAAGTTTTCTTGATCTTGTCATACTCTAAACACTCCTCTGCTAGCATACGCCCAAAGACACTCGAGCCTCGCCCACTAAACACAGACTTAAAGCGTTAGCCCACTCGCTCCTCTCCCAGCCTTGCCCGATTGCTGTTCTTTCAAACCGATGTGAATACGTATCCAAGACATCCCTCCGCTTATCAAAAAGTGCCATCAATTCCTAGGGCAAATCTGCCTGGGCCTGGAAGAAGGTGAGTTGGATGACGCCGATCCGGGGTACTCGTGCCATTACGAGAGCCGGCGCCCATATCTGCAAGCTTTACCTTCAGTTCTAAAATCTTTTTCCTGGTTGTGCGTTTCGCACGTTCGCTCTTAAAATAAATTATGGGTTTTACGTGCGAAAACAACTTTCTAATTATGAGGCACGCCGTAGGGGGGGACTCCGGAAATTTCGACCTCCTGGGGTTCTTTAACGTGAACCTAAATCTAAGTACACGGGTGTTTTCCGTTTCGCCTTCATCGAAATGCGGCCGCCATGGCCGGGATTCGATCCCGCGACCTCGTGCTCAGCAGCCTAACACCATAGCGCACGTTCGTTCTTGTTGCTTCTGTGTTTCTTGTTGAGCACACTCGAAGAACTTCATCGTCTCTTCCTTAGACAGGTTTAAATATTTGGCTATCGCCGCCAAACGTTCCCACTCCATCTCTAAACCAGCAAGATCAGTGACAGGGCCGAAATGGAATCCTGGAAATATCCTGGGACGGATCCCATTCTGGGACGTATCCTGGTACGGATTCTATCCTGGAATGTACCCTGGTACCGATTCTATCCTCGGACGTATTCTGGTACGGATTCTATCCTGGGACGTATCCTAGTACAGATTCTATTCTGGAACCTATCCTGATACGGCTTCTATCCTGGCAGGCTCGCCAGCTTGTGTCACTGATCTCGGGGCGTGCGTATGTTAGGAGAGATGGAGTCCGGGGACGCATCCGAGCACAGCAAAGAGATTGTAATTTACACAAACTCTAAATGTAAAAATCAACACTCAAAAAGTCAAAACTCAATTGGCAAAAAAATAAAACTCCACACTTGCATAGCCAAAACAATGTTCTTACCCTCGCCTACGTGTGTCTTAGCGCGTTTCGTGCGGAAGTCAGGCAACCCTGGCCTATAGCTGCACGCTAACAAAAAGGAACACTCTTACAAAGTTCGGTTGCCGCACGTCTCTCCAAGTCCGATGTGCGTCAGCTCTTGGTCTCCGTCGGTGCTACAGACGACTTCGCAAGCTTTGTTGTCTTGGTACCGACCGGCTAGCTCCTCCGTCTCGGATGTCGGTGTCCCGAATTATGTCCGCGATGGGCACTCCGGCCTCCTTGGTTAGGTCTAACGCCGGGCTCCGCCGCTTTTTCTCTGAGTGCCGACAAGACGCCCAGGTGACTATCGTCCGTACCGGTCTGCCTAAGAAGGGGAATCCAATTCCTGGAGTGCCCCGCACCGCCGTGAGAGGCTGCAGTAGGTCCAAGGAGCCTCGTTCGAACGTCGCCGACGTCGACGGCCCCACCCTGGATCGCCAGCGTCACGGATTTGGCCGTACCTCCATGGCTCCCGTCGCCAGTACGATGCCCACGCTCCAACCTTCTTGGCCAGAGCCACGTCGATAATCCCAGCTTAGCACCGCTTCTCTCCCGATCCCACCTTGGCTCACGCGCCTCGAGCGCTCGTGCCGTTCGGGCCAATCAGCGCACATCGTCCTCTTTTCTTTTTGTGCCCCATGCCTCTTACATATGACAGTGTTACCGCCCCCCTAGCAGCCAGTCGGACTTTATTGATAATTTGCATGACTCTTTAGAATACGTGTTCAGCGTGCTTCTACAATGCATTTTAATATATGCGGCAATTTTAATTACCCCGGTATAAATCGGACAATGTCCTCTGTGAACTTTTCGAGAAATCTTTACGAGTTCGACGTCCGCAAGGTGTTGTTATACAAGGTATGTGTGCGTGTGCATGCGTGGGTGTTTGCGTGTGTTTGTGTGTGCGTTTTTACAGCGAAGCTTTCTGTAGGTAGCATATGGAAAAAATTGGGTCCTAGATGTTTACAAAACAACTCATGGTCCTGTCGATAGTGTACGAAAAAAAAGGGTAGGCTCGCTTTTCTAGGACGACGCTTTTCGAAAAGTCAATGTACATTGATAAAGTAAAAATGAAATGAAATGTAAGAATATAAATACAATAAGATTTTAAAAATTATAGCTAACTCCGTTGCACAAACGCTAGTTTATGAGGATGCTTGTCGAAACGCCGGTGTATATGTGTAAAGTAAGAATAAATATAAACAATTAAAAATATAAATAAGAAATATTGAAAAATAACACGAGACACACAAATGAAAGACATAAAATACAATATGAAACAAACAATGAAGATATGTGCTTGTAGCTTGATTCAACCAACATAGCATAGCCACGATGTAGAACTTAATATAGCTACTGAGCAATACAGCTTCGCTGGTCTTCCATCTTCGCATAGTGAAAAGGCTCTGAATTTTTTTTTGTCCTTGTTCCATCGCAGTTTCTCCGACTACGTATATCACGGTGAATAAGCAGCCAACAAACAATAACAATGATACGAAGGACTGCACAGAGGAAATTTTTTGTACTTCCTAATTTAATTTCGAATGTCACAGGAGCGCCCGGCACACGCAGTACAGTCACAGTGTACACTGGAGGAGCGGCTCCATAAGAGCTCCATTTAACAAGTAGGTCCTTGCGTCAAATTCTCTAGCGTTGTTTTCACAAGAACGATCTCAACTATCCGCCCGGCGTTGAGGACGAGCTGCGACTTGTGCCACTCTGCACAGTGGCCTGCTGAGCGCGAAGTTATCTGGTTGCAGGTGAATATGCAGATTTAATATACCCTTATTCAGCAGTCACTCATACCTTGCGAGCAGGTACCGTAATCTCTAGCGAAAGGTAAACGCAGGTATTCAGACTACGCGGCGCACATGTCAGATCTCTTCACCCAGGACACGATAATATGCCGTTGATGATTTATTGGCGCCCCTTTGAAACGGGGCATCGACAAATAGTCACCTAGTAACCAGGTCCAGTTAAATGCGGCATGAAACTTCTACATGTCGGGACACTTGTGGAATACAGCGCAGCTGCAATGCAATGTTTGCACGCATCGATGCTAAGCAACGCACCTGTCACATCACCTGACAAATGTCCCAGTACGTTGCTAATGGCGATTATGATTTATTTGTATTCCTTACAAATGGGACACCGACAACCAGTCACCTAGGCTGCTTGATTTGACCAGGCATGCCAAACATGGTTTTTCATTATAGCATGTTTGTATACATCTCCTTAATCTTATTTTTCTCCCACCCGCCGTTGTTGCTCAGTGCCTATGGTGTTAGGCTGCTGAGCACGCGGTCGCGGGATCGAATCCCGGCCACGGCGGCCGCATTTCGGTGGGGGCTAAATGCGAAAACACCCGTGTACTTAGATTTAGGTGCACGTTAAAGAACCCCAGGTGGTCCAAATTTCCGGAGTCCTCCACTACGGCTTGCCTCATAATGAGAAAG
The DNA here is from genome assembly GCF_050947875.1 of Dermacentor variabilis. Classification (NCBI taxonomy): domain Eukaryota; kingdom Metazoa; phylum Arthropoda; class Arachnida; order Ixodida; family Ixodidae; genus Dermacentor; species Dermacentor variabilis. Next base: position 156,679,779 of record NC_134571.1, read on the forward strand.
TGATTTTGGCGTGAAAAACCCCATATTTTTTTTCTTTTTCTCCCTGAAATATTCTCTGTACGCTTCTAGCGCAACCTGGAAAGATGCTACATGGCATTCCAACTGGTTTAAATATTGGCAGTGGCTTAGCTCGGCTATGCTAGGATATACGTAGCAAAAGCTAAAGCTAAGGCATAGCGTGGTTAGCCTCGGTTAATCTGGATTGCAAGTCCAGGTCTGTCTGGTTGTCTAGGTATGCTGCGGCGTTTAGCCAATCATTCGGCGCGCTGTTCGTCCGTTTCCTGGGCGATTCGTTTCCGCTTCATTTCGTTCCGATGTCGATTCCAGGCCTCCTCCTGCTTATCAAAATTGTCGCCGTCCATACTGCCGCCACAACTGCGGTTGCGGCGCACGCAAGCTCTACTTTTCAATCCTCCGACATGTTATCAGGCATGGGACGCAGCTGGCGAAACGAGCGGAGGAGAGCGCAACGACGAGGAACGCGGTGTGACGTCATACCATACGGCGGCGCGGAAAGGCGTGGCGCTGCGCAGCGGCGGAACACCTGTGGCTCGGTGCTACTAGTGGTGCATGCGCAGTAGTGACTAGGGAGTGAGAGAGAGAGAAATGTTCGTGGCGAGACGCGCTTTGTGACGTGATGTGCCTCCTCGGAACACCGCCACGGTGACATCGTAAGTTCGCGGCAGTAAAGCTTTCGCTTTAATAATATGCAGCTGCAGTTGGAACAGTACACGGATCGACTCTACGCGGCGCTCATCTTACAAAGCATGGCTCCATTCGCGCTAGGACGCGTTTATAGATTACGTTTCCGCTGCAAGCTATAACTGCGGCGGAAACCGGTGGCAGCGGTGACAGACAACATCGCTAACTGAAAAGGCCATTGGAATGAGCCCATACTGCTTAACTGTAAAAGAAATTATAAGTGCATGAAAAGCATGTACAAGCCATTCCAAATTGAGAAGGTGGATGATCAACAAAGCTGCTTAGCGCGCGTCATAGTGGCGACAAAGAATTTTGAACAAATATACGAACATATTTATTGTCCTGATGTGTGATCAACGTGACGACCTAGGAGAAACATTCGTGTATCACGTGTGCTATTAAGTGTGTCCGTGACATAAGACAATGAGTGGCTCATACCGTTTGTCAGTAACAGGCTCGCGTGGGCCGAAATTGACAGAAGTAATCCGGACAGCAAATGCGAGCACTTGTTTATTGAAGTCTTTCCCAAAGGCAATAGGGCTAAGAGCATACTAGCACTGAACATGTACAGCAGCCCGAACCACAGAACGCAACGCTTTAGAAGTCTGTTGAAGAAGGACAGGGACAAAGCCGGGACAACCCACTGATCATTGCCGGAGATTTCAACGCCCCGAACGTAGAATGGGGCTACGGCGTCACCAGCGGCGAAGGCAGAAATCTTGCCCCCGATGCGGAAGAGATGGGCCTCAACCTGATAACGTCCGCGCTCTACCCTACCAGGATGGGCAACTCGGTCTCGAGGGACATCACCCCAGATCTCACGTTCGTTCTCGACACCGAGGGGGCCACCTGGCATAATACCGGCGATGACCTCGGCAGCGACCATTACATTGTGGAATCATCAATAGCAATCGCCTTGAAACCACGACGAAAGTGGAGATACATGGATTGGGATGCGTTTAGACAGATATGAAAGGAACGTATCGACAAGTCCTCTACACTAGAACAGTGGACGCAAAAACTAAAGGAGGACGCCCGCAACGCGACCAAAGGAATAGAAACAGATGTCCAGACAATCGGGATGGACGCTAAGCTCGCTCACATGCTGGAAGCGAATAGATCCATACTGCAGAGATGGCGTACCCAGAGACTCAATAGGAGACTTAGGAAAAAGATTGCATTACTGAACAAGGACAATGAGCACCACTGTGTGGCACTCTCCAACCAACAATGGGACGAAGTATGTGCAAGAGCCGATGGCAGCATGACATATGGAAAAACTTGGAACCTACTGAAACACCTTTTTAACAAAGGTCAAACCAGGAGCTCCCAGACCAAGGCGGTCGACAAGATAGCGAAACGTGAACTCAAAAACTCCAACGAGCACGAATTTCTGGCAAGACTTGCCGAGAGATACATGCCACTCTCGAGCAGCCACGAAAACAAGGCCGAGGCACCCGGTTCCCCGTACACGGGAGCGGACAACACCGACCTCGATGAACCCTTCACCCTGGAAGAAATCAGGACCGTCCTTCAAAACCTGAACGGCACATCGGCCCCAGGTCCGGACGGTATTAGTAACAAGGCCCTTCGTAACTTGGATAAAGACTCCATCCGGTTCCTCGCGTATCAAATCAATCAGGTCTGGGCTTCCGGCAGGGTCCCACCGGAATGGAAGAACACCACCATGGTTCTCATTCCAAAGCCCAACAAGCCCTCGGGCGTTGAGAACCTCAGACCCATATCACTCACGTCGTGCGTGGGTAAGGCAGCGGAACACGCCATTCAGAACAGAATCTCCAGATTCCTCGAAAACAAGAGACTGGTACCACAAACCCTCATCGGATTTAGACCCGGTCTATGAACTCTAGACACCATAATTTTAATCAAGCACCAAATCATTAATTACCCCATTAGAAACGCCAACGCCATTCTTGGGCTACATCTGGAGAAAGCGTTCGATAACCTCTCTTACCAATACATTGTGGACACCATTTCCGAACTCAACCTCGGAGCTAGATTCCACTCGTACGTCAAGTCATTCTTGGATAACAGGACGGCTACGCTCCGATTTGTCAACCTCTCCACGGAGACACTCTCGCTTGGGAGCAGGGACACCCGCCAAGGCTCGGTCATCTTCCCTATGCTTTTCAACCTTCCGATGGCGGGACTTGCTGAGAAACTAGGACAGGCCCACCGGCTCGAGCACACCATATACGCAGATGACATCACAAAGTGGGTGTCCAAAGGAACCCCGGGCATGGTGCAGGACATCTTGCAATAAGCAGTGAACACCATAGAAGAATTTCTAATTCCCACAGGACTCAGATGCTCACCTACCAATCGGAGCTGCTCGTAGGCAGACCCACGCAGAAGGGCCGCAGGCCATACTCGTCAGACTTCGATTTTAATGAGGAAATTCCCGTACGAACCAGTTTGGGACACGCCATACCGTGCGTCGACAAAATCAGAGTCCTCGGTATGATCGTAGAGACTAAAGACGTCAATGCCTCTACGGTTCAGAAGCTCATCACCAAAACCAACAACGCTATTGGGCTCATCAGAAGAATTGCCAATAGAAACAGGGGCCTTAAGGAACATAATCTTATCAAACTCATACACGCGTTCGTCACCTGTCACTTCGCATACGTTGCGGCAATGCTCAATTGGACACGATCCGATAGAGACAGACTGAATGCCAAAATGAGAAAGGTCACCAAGCAAGTCCTCGGCATTCCAACCAGCACCAGCAACGAGAAGCTGGGGCACCTGAGCATGCACAACACCCTGGAAGAAATTGCCGAAGCCCAGCAGCGCGCCCAGCTTGCTAGGGTTTCGACGACGCCTCCGGGGCACACGATCCTAGAGAAGCTAGGCTTTGCTCAAGGAGACATAGAAAAAGACATTGCGGACCTTCCACGGGACATCCGCGCCAAAATCACAGTCCGCCCTATACCCAGATACGTACACCCTGAAAACAACAGGGGCAGACGACAAGCGAGAGGACAAGCGAGAGGCTAGGGAAAAGTGTTTGCTAGCGAGCAGAAACCCCTCGACAAGGCAAGCGAGGGAGCAAAAACCGAGAATGAGTGAGCGAAAAAAAAAACGTCATTTTTTTCGCATTGAAAGTGCTGCTGAACGGCAACCTGTGTCTCAAACCACGTTTCCGCGGCGTTGTTGGCTCCGATATGGAACCTCAAAGGGACAGAGAATGCTCTCGCATCGAAGTACGGTTGTAGATTTTTAAAAAACACATGCCGAGACTGTCAGCGACGCAAGACACCACCGACAAGGCCCGCGGGATTACTAGAGCCGATCGAGACTCCTTGCTGACCGTTTCAGCAGAGTGGGATGGACTTACTGGGACTCTTTCCAACGTCTACAGCCGTAAATAACCACCTCACCCACTTCGCTGAAACAAAATCCGTGCCGAAAGGTAGCACAGCCGAACTGGCAAAATTCTTTGTCGAGAACAGCCTCCTGCAATATATGGTACCCCAGAAGTACTCAACATTGATAGAGGAACGGCCTTTACAGCACAGCTTACCCAAGCCATTCAGGAATACAGCCAGACAGGCCACAGGAGGAGAACTGCCTACCACCTGCAAACTAATGGTCTTACAGAGTGCCTGAATAAGACCCTGGCCGACATGTTAGCAATGTACGTTCACGTCGAACACAAGACCTGAGATGTCGCCCTGCCGTACGTAACTTTGGCTTACATACGGCGGTGCAAGAAAGAACACAGCTCACGCGTTCAAGCTGGTTTACGGCAGGAATCCGGTGGCGAGTCTCGGACGCTATGCGGCCGCGCGCACCGAAGAAAATAATCTTGACGTCTCCACCTATTGCCAGCGTGCCGTAGAAGCCCGACCACTCGCGCGCCTGCGAATCAAGAACCAGCAGAGGACCGACGGCGGACACTACAACCTTCGACACTGCTATATGCAGTAGCAGTCCGGCGACCGTGTTTGTGTTTAGACTATAACTATTACGCCACTTTTTCGGACCCTTCAAGATCATCCGGTGCATGGGCGCACTCGACTAGAAGGTCGTGCCAGACGGAATTTCTCTATCACAGCAGCGCCGCTCACGACCGGAAATAGTCCATGTCATGCGGGTTAAGCTTTTCTACTAGCGCTAATTAACTTTGGAACTTTACATAGCTGAACACTGGACTTTTTGGACTGTGTTACTTTGGACTTTGTTGTTTTTCTTCGTTTCGTTTATTAAATGTCCTTTTCGTTTTTAGCTTTCCTCTTTAATTTGCAGCATCGGGATGATGTTTTTTGAGAGGGATTATTGACACTTCTACTTGTTTGTCTTTTTTGGGTGACTGCGTTTCACTTCTACCACGTATCGGACATTTCTCGAGTTTTATGGATGGTTCGTTCTGCTGTCTATTGTCACTGAACCTTTTGTAATCTCATTTCGTGTATGCGCGGCGCCAATGCCGTTGAACTTTCTAGAAGACACCAGCGATTACTTTGGAACCTTCGATGACTGATGCGTAATAGCCGACGCGCTTGATCTGCTGATAGAATTTTTGACGACCGCCGACTGTGCTCGCCGCTTCCGCTGTAATCCTGTCTTTGAGGGCCCAAGTTCGCCCAATAAAACGCTAGTTTCATCATTCCCATTTTTGCTGCATTCTTCACCGTCATTACTAAGTAAAAGTATTTTGCGGGCATCTGCAGTAAGCGGGAAAACACTTTTGCCTAATATATAGAAAGTTAGAAACTGTTTAATGGGGCGTTTTTCTACGCGCTGTACAACTTCCTAATAAAAATTTCTTGCGTAACTTCGTTCCTTCCGTAGTTGGTTAGTTAATCTTCACTAATTAGGCAATTAATCAGAATAGAAGATATAGTGTGACTTACTCCATGCAATAGTTATCAACATGCATTTAGTCGCGTCATCTCAGAGTGCATCTAGATATTTTTCAACTGTGGCTGAAGATAGCCGGCACTCCCTATATATACGCAGCATGTGCACTGTTTTTGTTTCTCATTTTTCCAAATTTTATCGGGGTGCTCAAGTGAAGCTCATAATGATCATCAACGACCCGCATTTCGTTCTTTGCGAGTATGTGTGAGTTCGAAGAAGTTGCTATTGCTTCTATTCACATTTCAAGTTCACTTGGTTGTTCCCTTTTTTTCTAGTCGTCATTGTTAAGTAATACCTTAAACCATTTCAATAAAAAGTTTCCTTTGCCCTTCAGGTAATGTTCTGATTATGCTGTAATCACATGGTTATTTTATTTCTGAGGAGTCAGAGCCGCGTCCGCTCTCGATAAATGAAAGAGCCGTGTGCCTTACGTACTGGTTGAAAGAGTTTCATGAAACAAACTCTGATAGACCACTATCAGACGCAGTCCGCATCAGGACCACGATGGATATTTTCCAACTAGCGAAGAAACTTCTCGTATTATCAGGCCATTGGCAGGTGCCTCTCAATTTAAATCGGTATCCCAAAGCCGATTGTGCCGGTAGCAAAAGTCGAACTGATCTCCAACGAGCTGGCTTAATTAGCGCACATACAGAGCCTGCTATCCGAGCACTTGTAACGCGCATATTGAAGAATTTTAAGGTCCCATGTTTGTTATACAATGCATGAATTCATTCATGATGCGCATACACCGCCAATAATCGTTGCTTATGCAAAGGAAAAATCATTTCCTTTGATAGCCAGGCTGCGACCTGCTCTTGGGGAACTGCAAACTTCATCTTTGCCCCGAATGAACATACATAATGAATATATAGCCAAATATACCATTGTTTATTGAGAAGGCTGATGCTAAAGTTTAAAAGAATGTATAATTGCTACACATTGTTCTATCCACCCATATGACACTTGGATATTACGGCGTTATATTATGAGGCTGTCAGAAGGACTACTTCCTTACAAATATTTGCGACTTCCCAGTGAACGTACTGGTGGTTAACTCTAGCATGCGTTTCGAATTGACTCCACAAGCTAGTAATTGTGATTTTGGATCGCTACACTTCTTTCCATGAAGAGTTGTAACGCTTGTAATAAATTCGTAATATTTTGCTCTACATGGCTTGCACAAGTAAGAAAAAGCTTAATTGGGGATCTGAAACCATATGGAGCCCTTCCAACACTCTATGCCAGTAATTTGTCGACACGGCGACGGTAATAGGCTGTGTGAAGCATCGAACACTATTAGCTAAACGGGCTCAGGTTCGCTTTTACGCAGTAGCATCCTAACAAGCGCTCGATCAATGAACCATCGTTAAGCCTAATTATACAGGAAGGAGACGAAAACGCGCTATTCATAGTATCTTTTTACCGTTACCTTTTGCTGGCCCCTTGTGCGGCAAAGCGTGGGAGAGATCCGAGCCAATTATGGCTTCTCCGAATTAGTGGACGAGAAACGCTCTCAATGCTTGATTCCATTAAGCACTTATTATTTGACGTCTGGACGGTGAACACGTCGTCACGAATAGCGGGGCATTTCGATATGTGCACTATGCCTCGGCTTCGCATGATGTTTGCTTAGTGGTTCGTTATTTGCTGATGAAAAGCGACCAATTTTAAGTATATACCAGCCATTTTCTACTGTCTTCTGTTTTCTTTCATACAGGTGCGAAAATATATGTAGCTGCATTTGTCATAGATTGGTGTAGTGTCATGTACAGCGCAAAAGATTAGGCGCATACTATCAGGCTGCTTATTCACAGTGCCCCGTCGCGCTTGTGGATAAAACAGATACATGGGGAAACACTGGGATAAAAACTGATTGCTAGACGACGCTTCCGTTCAAAAGTCCATGTAATGTAAATAAAATAATGATTTCACTCAATTTTATTTCATTTATGCGAAACAAATTTACTAATCCACGATAAAAAGCATCTTATGGTGACCGTTAAATAGGTCTTCCTCATCCCTACAAAAAAGCAGAGATGAAGTCCGGCGAGTAGATCGATGCACTATAAACAAGAATAACACAAAATAAGATAACACGAACAAATTCAAGAAAAATCCACTTAAGGTAGTGACTGTAGCAGAAAATGAAAGGGTAAGTCATTCAAATGTATAGGACAAATACCTTCGCTCTTGTAAAATACATGCCTTTGCCCGTTGAACCAGACCCGTGGTCACCACAGCTTCGCGAAATGCGATTTATAGAAGTAGGAACACGGCCTATCGAAATGAGAACCATGGCGCGCTGGAACCTGAGAGCTATGAGAAGTATTCCCTCACTTGCTGCACACACAGTGCACGCAATCAGTTAGCAAAGATGGCGAGATGTTTTTGAAGAGCGGCACAGACAATTGCATTCTTGACGCAGCTGCCGGAAATATGCATGAAACAATTGTTTGAAATTGTAATTGCAAATACGGTATGTTGGTCCAGTCGTATGTGCCATCAGCGATGCTGCATCAGGAATGTGGTGTCTGTCTAGGAAATGCACCACTATTTTACGAGGCTAATAGCTGTTTGAGCTTACAACGTGATGCTAAATCTTGCACCAGATTTCAGATTTTTCATCTCATGTAAGTGTATGAGTGTATATCTGGTGTCTCTGGCACTATATGCACAAATTAAATTTTTTCATGAGTGCTGAACATCGAACACCAACATCCTATGTACATTAGAGAAACCAGCAGCATTGTTTCCAACCAAAGTCCCTGCAGGTGAGGCTCGACCACATGTCCACGAATCCTGCTGTAGCCTTTGTTATTTCAGTGTATTGAACGGTAAAAAAATGAACTTGTCATTGCATTTTAGACTCATTTAAAGCGTCATGCATAAATAAAGGTGCCGATTGGAGCAAATGATTTATCTCAGCAACGCAACATCAGATGCAGTCAACTTTCACACAGACATCTCATTCACAAGATAGGAGTACCGTTGTGTCGCTGCAACTACATTATTGTGTGCTATTAATGATCAGTGCACAAAGGCATTCCTGTTTTTTTCGCCCAAACATACCATAATTCTCTGCTGCAATAGGTGCCTTCTTGTGATATTTCTGACTGTCTACCCTGATAAGTTTTATCTTATGATTAGCACAAAGAAATTGTAGAGGTCTGCATGCTCGGAGGAAAAACTTAAAGCAAGCCTTTCAGGCTTTCATGCACCATCTGTTTTTATCCTTTTATGCATCACGATCGATAAATGGTAGAATGCCGGCGCCGTAAGACTCTGTACCTCTTACTAGAAGAAGAGATATAGAGAGCACTGCTTTTTTAATGTTTTTCTCAACTAGTGTAGCTGTTATTCTCCGTCATTGCGGGCACGAATCAATTCATTGCCTTTTAGATTTCAGAGGTACTGCCAGTTTTCTCAAGTATGCTGAGTTTCTAGCATATGACTTTTTTAATGCGTTGTATTTACAGTTTCCCGAAGAAAGCGCCATGCATTTTCACGGCTTACTTCTTTTTGTGGCCGGCTGCCTCGAATCTGGCGCACAATATCTGTCTCAGAGGAGACACTTTATTGGTTATTTTGTTTCTGGTAACAAGCAATCACAGAAAGGTACTTGCCTATGTTTGACTCCTTGAATTAGTGATTCTCATGGAACAACGAAAAAGTGTAATTTGCTACCGGTGATGAAATAATCTGGAAAGCAGTTTCTTGGATCTTAGCCAGCAGGAGCTGTATTAAAGGCAAACAATTTTGGAAATATACTATATGCGTGTGGATAGATGAAAATAGAGTTATTGACTGAGACGTGTTATTGGAAGCCATTCGGTCTAATTGGGTGTACGTTTGAATCAACGTATAGCTTAAGCTTAGTGCACGGACGTTTACTATACGAAATAGCTCTGCAAGTGCAGCATGCGCTCTCTGAGCGCCATTCAACATCTCTAAAGCTTTTCATTGCAAGTGAAGACCGTTATACAAACATTAGAATTAGCGGAGCAGGTTTCTAGAAATCGCGCTCCTATCTACAGCAGTCACAAAACATGTGCGGTACCACAACCAGAAACTTCCAAGTGCTACAGAGAACATTAGCTTTATAACATTGTCCATTTACCACAACTTCATCTCTAAATTTGGGAAATGGAATTTCGCCATACAGCTTTCCTCGGTGTTGAATTTCGAGTCACAATCACCTAAATAACTTATAACTGTCTACTAATTTAACACCTGCAATGCCGCAGTTGCTCCGTAATGAATGGATCACAACAACAAGACTGCTTCCATGATCGTCTTGATAAAAATAACGGCTAGTTCTTTTTTCTCCCTTTGTCCGTCGTACTTCCGTAGAACATCCATATATTTCCATACCACTGATCAGGTATTTCCATAACTGAACGCTTTCGAACGACGCAGCACTGCAATACCGATTAGCTAGTGTTCTTGAAGCGTTGACGTATGCTTGCATGTACCCCCACTGTTTCTATAAAGGAGATTTTCCGGTACTCGTCTTTGGTTTAGGACATCGTTAGTGTGCTAGTAGTTGGAGTTGCATTCTCGTTTTCTATTTTTAATGAAGAGCTAAGGGTGGGATAGCACCGGTTATTGATCACCTGACAACATTGGCAGCTTATTTCATGCTGTTTAAAAACAAATTTTAATTTAGCAACTGAAAAGAAATAAAGAGTAAGTGTGTGATCACAAAAAGGTAACACCCGTGTGCAGAAAAAGTGCGCACACATGTGTTTCGACTAGACCACGACAATATCTTAAATTAAGCCGCTTTTACCTTGCTGGAGTGTACGTCATGGAGACTGGTGTCCTAAAGGAACCCTGAAACGATTTTGACGATTTTGTACAAACGTACTGAGTAGTTAGGGTAGGTCTTCCTGATCATTAATTGACCTATCTAAGTGCACCGCGGAAAGCGTGTAATATAATATAAGGTTTTAAAATGGTACATCGCTGCCGATCGCAGCACACTGCTCGGCGGAATTTTCAGCTGCCCCTACCCATATGACATAAATCACCCAATTGACGTCAGTAGGGCGAGCTATCCGATTAGCTGCTCAGGGCGCGTCATCGATAATTCTTTCACCTTTATGGTGAACAAATGATGTTCGTAATAGTTGGAATGGTAGTTATTTAATTTCTATAAAAATAAAGTAACACAGAGAGGAGTGCACAAGAACAATTTCTCACCACAGTTAAGCACTTCGGCACACAGCAAGCGTTGTCTGCTTTTGTTACCACGCGCTCCATTTTGACGAGAACTCCACGGTCAGAGTCGGTCTCAGTATTTTCGCAAGCACTATGATTCGACTTTGTTGCATTGTGGACTACGAACTTAGCGGCTGGCAACATGTTAAGCTGCGACATCGTGTCCGTCTGAAAGGCAGTAGAAGAGCGGACTGTCTGCAGCACATCGGACTACCGCTATCCGGTCGGCGTCAGCATTAGCGCGTTTGTGGGCGTCACTTTACATCGGAAAATTACTAACGCAATAGAGTTTCGCGAGTCCAGTGTTAGGGTAAACGCAAGCGCAAGGGTACAGGGTCTGCCCGCTTGACTGTGTCGCCTCACGGGATGACCAGAAGCGCAAATGTGAATGGTCTGCACGGTGCAGCCACCTGGTGGCAAAGAGATCAACCACACGCAGTTGCAGTAACAAACTGTATACTTCTTTGCTGCTGGTGTAAATTTTTCGCAGGAGTATAATCGTTAACACGTTGTTTTTGTTAATGTTTAAAATGTTTTACACTAGGTTAGAGCAATATTAGCTCTTTGTCTGGTTAAGCTCTGCGCCAACGGGTGGCTGCAACTCAGAGGCTGATCAGGCAGCTCACGTACGTCTACGCTAAAGTTCCTTCATCAGCTTGGGTTTATGCTTCCAGCCATCCGTCGAAACGCCCAGCTCGCCTGTGGTTACCGGAATACCAGACAGGTTCGGCGCTGAGACAGAATGCTCGCAACGTACGCTGCTTCGACAGCTATCACTTGGGGTCGACTGCCAAGCAGCTGGCGGGGTGTTTGGAGTGGCTTCGCGCACTCGTTCCTTAAGAACCGGAAGTCGATGACATGACGTACCATCATGAAGCAGAGCCAGTGAAGGCGGAGCTTAGCCTCGATAACGCGGTGAACGAGTTGAAGAGAAAATGCGTCACCACGGAGGCGGGTAACTTGTAAGCGTCCGTAGCGCTCTTCATATGAGACGTTTCACAAAAATTGTGGTGCGAATGATTAACTTTAGCTGTACCTTACGATCTACAAAATTTGTCCGAATTCTTTCAGGGGCGCTTTAAGAAGGGAAATATTATTACCTGGAGGCAGATACAACAGGCACACGTATTGACACTATATTTACAAGGAAAGCAAGCCCTGAACCATATTGCCGCATGCGTGGCACAGAGTCGGGCTCCGTAGAATAACGGCAGGCTGATCAATAGATAATGACACTGCTGAGTAGACACAAAAACCAGCACTATCACTTTTACAGCTGATAAGGCCGTCAAAGCTATAATGAATTTATTCCCACAGCATGAGCACCCGGAACGAATCATTGAACACGCTAGGAAAAATTTTAGGGTGTGTAATAGAGCACTGATTTGCACAGTGATGGCAAGCAAAAAAATGCAAAATATAAAGCCGTTCATTGCAATGCCTAAGACACATGTGAATACAGCAACATTCAATAATCGGCGAAATACTGCCTATTGACTTGCACGCTGCTTCCTAGGATAAATGCATAGAATCAAAGAAAACCAGATGCATCTTATTTTGTTTTCTTTTTGCATGGTCATCAGGCTAGACAATTTTTTTTTGTCCATGCTGCTAGTTGGGATGTGATAACCTCTGCACTTCTCTTGCGCCTGGTTATATGAGGTTTTTATGTGCTACTTTAGTTGCTAAGTTGTACCTGTATTTCTGCTTTCTCTGCTCCCCACAAAACGTCACACTAGCTTTGTTGGTACTTATATAAGTAAATTAATATAAAAAGCTATCCTTCTACTGCATATATGTCCCCTGGCAAGATCAAATTTAGTGAAATATGCCACTATCGCAGTACATTTTTCCCAGAATTATTTTACCACCAACTAGACAAAGCTGAGTTTAATGCATACTACGCGTCGATTTACTCATGTAGGCGCAATTTTGAGGGCCCGCAAATGCGGCGCATTGCCTGGTTGATGTAGTAAAGGGAAAGCAATGCGACCCCGTATTTCATTTTTAACGCTCCGGCTAAGATGGAAACTTCGAAATCACTTTCGCTCTATACTCCGTCGTGTCGCGCAGAAGCATCATCTGGTCGAAAAACAGCCAGAGGACGCCATCTGACACGGTGCTTGTCTTCTTTTCTTCCTGAAGCGTCCTTAAAAGGCGCCGAAATGTATCTCCCAAGGTCTCCAATCACTGCTGCAGCGCTGTGTAAGTGTCGTCTCCACAGGTGAAAACCGTTTCGCACGTCAGAGAGTCGGCTGATAAGAGAGGCAGCCTATACCGGTGACACACAGGCTTTCGACCGTGATCGAGCGGGACCAAAATTCTCCATCGCAATTCGCTCTAGGCAGATTGCGCTGTACAGACAATCGTGATCACAAAATCCGATCCCGATCCAGCTCGACCACAATGGAAACTGCTATGCTATGCTATGAAATGCCGGTATAAAATTCCGAGCACTCACCTTTTATGGCAGCGTCGGGCATGACGAGCCTCAACACAGGCGATCAGCTCTTGGTTGTTGATCGCCTCCATTGCCTCTGTGCCTCTGTGTCCGTACAATTCTGAAACTTCTAGAACCTGTTTCCGAACCGCCGGAAGTTTACATGCGGGCAAATTGACGTCGGTGCACAATGTGCCACTTCCGGGGCGCACGGTCAAAATGGCGCTCAAGATGTAGAACACCCATACGCACGCGCTGCCTACGCGTCTCCCGTCTGTAGACGCGTAGGCAGGCGCGTATGAGTAACCATTAATCCAAAGCTCCCACATGTGTTTCCGCACATTTTATCAGCAACAAGTATGGCAAAGCCCCGACAAGTGTGTTCTCATTACTGGCACTGAATAGAGGGTCCGAGCAACTTGCACACGAAAAAAAGCACAGCAAAACACAATCAGCAACTTTACACGCAGAAAAAAAAATAACACCGATAGAGCCGCACTAACAAAGCCATCGTAAACCATGCTCACCAAAGGAATCACAGAGAAACGGAAATGAGGAGAAAGAATGACGAAACAAAAGCTTTACAATATCGACTGCTTGGTACGTTCGCTTGCATGGTATAACATTCGGTATAAATATCCCAGCTTTGATCTTCGGCCATCTTGATGGAATAAATGAGGCGGTGGTTTTCTTTCACTATTTTCTTTTGCAACACAGCTGATCCTTAGGTGATCGCCATGGTACGAAGTTCAGTAACAATGCTTAACAAAGGTTCTCGCTTTCACTGTATACCATGATTCATAAGATCGGTGTCCCCAGCGCTTGCTGTCAGTGAAAAAAGCGCCAGCGACCATCCGTTTCGAGTAACACGTTTCAAATGCTCCGCACTGTACGGCTGTGTGCCGCAGTTAGTTTTGCGTGTACTGAATCTTACTGGGAGTAGTTCATGACGCACTCTCTGACCCCAAAAATCATTTTAATTAATTTCTTATCTTTTTGGGGTACTTTTGAGGCATGCTCTCCGCGCCTAGGATTGTGAAGCTGTTAGAAAGAAAGCAAGCCAGCCGTGGTGAGTTAGTTTTGCGTATACTGAATTTTAGTGAGACAAGTTTGTGACGCTTCTTATGGCCGCGATACAACAAGTACATTATTTCGGTACTCACGTTTGTCGAAAACGTGACGAGCGACTGCCGAGAGTGATAACACGGCAGTATGTTGCTTGTGCCGGCAGGACGCGTAAAACATAAAGTCGAGGAGCTCAAGAACGTGACATTTCTGTCTTCTGACCTACAGAAAACAGGCTTTGCAACCACGAATCTGCCTTGAGTGCGACTAGAATGCATCCTGCGAGCGTGTAACATGGTCTGGCTGAGAGCCTGCGTTGTAGCCACCTCTACGTAGATGGCGCACGATCGCGTCGACTGAGGCCTAGTTGTTTTGGAAACGCGCAAACACCCGTGTATTTGTGCTCTTAAAGTGCAGGTAATAATGCCCGGCGAGGGAGAGATGCTTGAAAATCAGGTGGTTTCTTCAAATTTTATGGCATTGTCTGGGAAGAGTCCATTTCCTCGAAATGTATATGAAAGTGACTTTATCTGTAATGCCACTCATCAGCACTTACGCACGTTTCGCCTCTGCACGCAATATTCCTGTTAGGTCAACATAACAAAATGATACATGCTTGTTATTTATTCTTTTTCAGCTGATGGCATCCGGTGGAGCTTCGTACGGCAACGACTGCTGCTTGCCTGGTGCCACAACTTTGGATGAATGCACAAGAAGCCTCACTAGCATTTATATAGAGCAACGTAAACAATTCATTATTTCAGAAGACGTCTTGCGTTTTCCTTATGAAATTGCAGGTGACACAGATTCGGTGGAGGCTTCTAAAGATGGTTCGCAATCATTTTTACTAAATAATGAAACAATTCCGCTCTAAGACCGCGCGTGCTTCAGCAGTAGAAGCGAAAAAAAAAATGCTGCACCGATCAGCGGAGCCGGCATGGCGCGTACCAACTGGTGTTCCAAACGCGCGCCCGAAACCGAAACCGGAAGGTGTCATTACCATCCGCTTGGTGCGCTGCAGTCAATTTGTTCGCTCTTGTTGAAATTTCTTTCTCTATGGTATGGTCATCGGTGGATCGGATGCGCATCGCTAGTGTTTATGAGGTGCTTGACAGCGCAGGTTTGATCAAGAGGATGGTCACAAAGGTCAAAGGCATCCCGATAAAAGGAGAGGAGCCGAAGGAGATTGTTAGTTTGACGGGGGGAAAGGTCTGGAGCGATCTTTTTGTTCAGGTCGGTTGGTGACAGATGGGGTGAAACAGACGGGATACAAGCGTTGATACATCAAGGATACATCAAGGATACATCAAGGATACATCAGGGGGAGACAAGTCCGAGAGATGACGTAGTTGTAGGGAAGGCGTCAGCATAGCGACAGAAATGCCATGTGGGAGGAATTGCAAGCACAGCTAGAAATTCCGCACAGGAATGCAAGCGAGGTTGTCTCTCAGAGTTATAAGCGTGTGTGCAACACCAACAATACACGTTAACAGAACTGCAGTGATGGGAGCGAGCACTTACTTAGTCACCGTCAAGGTACTGGTGGAGACGGCGTAAAAGACACAAGTCACGGCTTGCGGAGGCAAACGGCCGCGCTCGGCAAAACAGAGCGAGTTCTCAACCGTTCCGAGTACTTGGTATGTCAATCTGTACAATACCAGCGGAACAATCGATCAGGGCGGCGTGGGCAGTTAAAAGGTGGAGACAGAGGATGACATCATTGGAACAGTCGGCAAAGACTGTGAACGAAACAAAAGATTGACCGCCGGCAACACTGACACATGCGGTACATTGGCCAGCTAGCGGAGAAGTACAACCGCTGGCCACAGGTACATCACGTGACATGGGAAGGGTCATAACTTTCTCCAACTGCTGCTTGGGCTGAAAACTCATTGGAAAATTATAGGCGCCGGGGTCGATCAAAGCTGTAACAGGTAGGCAATGCCCTTCAACGTCGGTCTGGTTCCCATTGGTAGGGAGCGTCAACAGAGGAATTTGTGAGCAGGTCGTATTACCAGCTTCACCACAAGGAGCTGCAGCCGTCAGTTTCCAGAAGAAAAATTCCGGGAGCAGGACGGGGATGGAGATTGGCCTGGGGAAGGTGAACGAGAAGGGCAGCGTTGTGATTAGGGCGAGTGGCTGTGCTGGTCGGCGGTCGTAGTTTTCTCGGCAGATGTTCCTGATTCAACTAGGGTTGGTACCTGGTTCTGGCTTCGGGGTGGATAGCGGAAGCTAGAATAAGTTTCTTCGAGATGCGCAGTCTAAGGACTTCGACAATGCCTTGAGATGTGTCCGACACGTCCATACCGGAAGCAAACTTGTTTGTCGTTAGCAATTCTCCACGCATTCAGATCGCGATAAGGGACAACGACATTGGAGAGCGTTGAAGGTGGCCGAATGGTAAATCTAGGGACGGTCCACAGAACAGGTTGTTTGAATGCCCAAGTTTGCCCGTTGATGACCAACAAAGGATTCTATATGCGAAACGGTCAGTTGGGGATCACTGAGCTCCCCTCGCAGCAAATATGCGTGCGTTGCGGCTTTGATTTCGCGTGGAATAATTCGGGTGATAGGAATGACATTTTAGGCTCAGTCGCAGTACGAACGTCCTCGCAGGTTGATGTCGATGCCATGTTCGGAACACGGGCCAAGTTCTTGGCGATGTGTCGGCTTTTAGCATCTTCGAAGCGCCAGGATTCAACAATAGTGGCGTTGACTATTGAAGAGTCTTTGAACACGATAAATTTAAACGCATCTTTCGCGATGCTTTGCAGTAGGTGCGTGACTTTACCGGTTTCTGTTTTCGGCAGAGGACCAGGACATACTGAATGTACGTCAGGTACGACCTGTAGACATTTGTACAAGCGAGGCATGTTCCTCCTTGGCGGCACGCGCGCCCCCTGCAAGTTGGCCAAAAAACTCGCGTTGTTTCGTCTTACATATGTCCCTGCTGTTTGTGTGCTCCTGTTTGTTGCATACCTGCGACACGGCCTAGTTGGAACAGATTCATCTTAAAACTTTTTGCGCGCAAACAAACAGGGACGAAGAATAGGAGCAACACAAGTACGAGCGCTATTCTTCGTCCCTGTTTCTTTTTTTTGCGCACAAAATGTTTTAAGTTGAACCTCTTCGTTGTTTTCGAACTAGAGCTTCGCAGTTCCCATTAGATAAAATATTACATTCGCCAGCATCAAGGACGGGTCCTACCTGTACTGTGCGCTTACGCACTCGCAGAGTCGCATCCTGTCGTCAATGTCGTCGCCATGCGCCGGGGAAAAGGTACCAGCATCAACAGGCGGAGCCAGGAAGATGGCTGGCATGGCGGCCACCGCTGACGCAGTTTTACCGGCGGAAGATATGGCGAAAGTGGCGACTTGGCTACCGCTGCGGGCTTCGCCTTGCGTCGGAACCCCAGCACTTCCACCAAGATGTTACATGGAGGCAGACCCAAATGACAAACGTATTTACACTATATTTACACAGAAAGGAAGCACTGGACCATATTTTCACGTGGTAGTGACGGTAAAGAAAGCAGCCAAACTGGGAAAGACGAAACTAGCGTTTTATTTGGCGAACTTGTGCCCTCCAAAAAACAGGCTACACTCAAAGAACGGCGACCGTCAAAAATCTCGTCAGCGGGTCAAACGCGTCGGCTTTCATAGTTCAGTCGTCGAACGTTCCAGATTAACCGCTGAGACCCGCGTGTCTTCCACAAAGTTCTAGACTATTCGCGTGGTGCATACATTCAATTAGATTACACAAGTCGCCGTGAAAGACAGTTGACTGAACCGTCGATAACATTCCAGAAACTTCTTTTACATGCAGGCGCGTCCTGCGCTGTGCGATAACATATTTTAGGCGGCGAAACGTGATCGCCCGATAAAGATAAGTACACGTGTCATTACCCCCTCTTAATAAGCATCGGCCCGATGCTGCAAACAAACGAAAGTAATAAACAAAAGCACTCGTAGCAAAGAAAACAGCAAAAATAAGGAAGTTCGTCAGTGTCCGTAAAAGGGTTTAAGCGGCACCACGTGGACCACTTCAGATCGTGCGCGGCTCCGCTGTGCATGCGAAATGCCGTCTGGCACGGCCTCATAGTCCAGAGCGCCAATACGTCGGATGACCTTGTAAGGTCCGAAATAGTGACGGAGTAGTTTCTCACTGAGTCCTCGTCGGCGTATCGGGCTCCATACCCAAACACGGTCGCCGGGTTGGTACTCGACGAAGCGTCGTCGGAGATTGTAGTGTCGGCTGTCGGTCCTCTGCTGGTTCTTGATCCCCAGGCGGGCGAGCTGTCGGGCTTCTTTGGCGCGCTGGAGATAGGTCGCGACGTCAAGATTTTCCTCGTCAGTGACGTGCGGCAGCATGGCATCGAGCGTCGTCGTCGGGTTCCTGCCGTAAACTAGCTTAAATGGCGTGAGCTGTGATGTTTCTTGCACCGCCGTGCTGTAAGCGAATGTTATGTACGGCAGGACCACATCCCACGTCTTGTGCTCGACGTCGACGTACATTGCTAGCATGTTGGCGAGGGTCTTGTTCAGGCGCTCCGTGAGACCATTCGTCTGCGGATGGTAGGCAGTTGTCCTCCTGTCACTTGTTTGGCTGCATTGCAGAAAGGCTTGCGTGATCTCTGCTGTAAAAGCCGTTCCTCTGTCGGTGATGGGGCCTTCTGGAGCACCATATCGCAGCAGGATGTTCTCGACGAAAAATTTCGCCACTTCGGCTGCGCTGCCTTTCTGTAGAGCTTTAGTTTCAGCGAAGCGGGTGAGATAGTCCGTCGTCACGACGATCCACTTATTTCTGGAAGTTGATGTCGGAAACGGTCCCAACAAGTTCATCCCGATCTGCTGAAAAGGTCGACGAGGAGGTTCGATCGGCTGTAGTAATCCTGCTGGCCTTGTCGGTGGTGTCTTGCGTCGTTGACAGTCTCTGCATGTCTTGACGTAACGGGCGACGTCGGCGGTCAGACGCGGCCAGTAATACTTTTCCTGTATCCTCGACAGCGTTCGGGAGAAACCGAGGTGCCCAGCGGTCGGATTGTCATGTAAGGCGTGCAGTGCTTCTGGACGCAGCGCCGACGGAACATCAAGAAGGTAGTTGGCACGGGATGGTGAGAAGTTCTTCTTCACGAGTAGGTTGTTTTGAAGCGTGAACGAAGACAATCCACGCTTAAATGCCCTAGGGACAACGTAGGTGTTCCCTTCCAAATACTCGACGAGGCCTTTTAGCTCCGCGTCTGCCCGTTGCTGTTCAGCGAAGTCTTCCGCGCTTATAATTTCAAGGAAGGCGTCGTCATGCTCGTCATCATGCGGCGGTGGGTGAATGGGTGCGCGTGAGAGGCAATCGGCATCGGAGTGTTTTCGTCCGGACTTGTAGGTTACTGTGATGTCGTATTCTTGTAGTCTGAGGCTCAACCGAGCCAGCCGTCCTGAAGGGTCCTTTAAGTTAGCTAGCCAACACCACGCGTGATGGTCGCTGACGACTTTGAATGGCCTGCCATAGAGGTAAGGGCGGAATTTTGCTGTAGCCCAAATGATGGCGAGGCATTCCTTTTCAGTCGTAGTATAATTGCCTTCCGCTTTTGACAGGGACCGGCTAGCATAGGATATTACCCGTTCAACTCCGTATTTCCTCTGGACTAGGACAGTACCGAGGCCTAAGCTACTGGCGTCAGTGTGGATTTCGGTATCGGCGTCCGCGTCGAAGTGCGCAAGTACCGGCGGCGACTGCATGCGTTGTTTGAGTTCTCGAAATGCGTCGTTTCCCACTTGAACTCGACATCACATTTGGTTAGATGTCTTAGCGGCTCTGCGAGACGGGAAAAGTCGTTGAGAAAGCACCTGTAGTAGGCACACATGGCAACGAATCTACGCACAGCCTTCTTGTCGATTGGCTGCGGGAACTTTGCGATGGCAGCTGCCTTCTCCGGGTAGGGGCGTACTCCAGATTTGCTGATGACGTGGCCTAGGAATAGAAGCTCATCGTAAGCGAAGCGACACTTTTCCGGCTTCAGAGTGAGCCCAGATGACTTCATGGCCTCTAATACTGTCGCGAGCCGCCTAAGGTTATCTTCAAAATTTCCGGCGAAGACAATGACGTCATCCAAATAAACAAGACACGTCTGCCACTTCAATCCTGCTAACACCGTGTCCATGACGCGCTGAAACGTTGCAGGCGCCGAGCACAGTCCGAATGGCATGACCTCGAACTCGTAGAGACCGTCTGGCGTGATGAAGGCGGTCTTTTCGCTATCTCTCTCGTCGACTTCTATTTGTCAGTAGCCACACTTGAGGTCCATCGACGAAAAGTATTTAGCGTTGCAGAGCCGATCCAATGCGTCGTCTATCCGTGGAAGGGGGTACACGTCCTTCTTCGTGATCTTGTTCAGTCGACGATAATCGACGCAGAAGCGTAGGGTTCCGTCCTTTATCTTCACCTGGACTATAGCAGATGCACACGGGCTTTACGACGGCTGGATGATGTCGTCGCGCAGCATTTCGTCGACTTGTTGCCTAACAGCTTCACGTTCTCGCGTCGAAACTCGGTAAGGGCTCTGGCGGAGGGGTCGAGCGCACTCTTCGGTTATTAATTTTATGCGATGCTTTGCAACTGGTGTTTGTCGAATTCTCGATGACGTGGAAAAGCAGTCTTTGTATCGTCGGAGAAGACTTTTGACCTGTTGCTGCTACTCATAGGAAGACTTGGATTTACGTCGAAGTCTGGTTCGGGGAGTATGCTCATCGGGGTAGATGCGGCAGAATCCGAGAGGACAAAGTCATTGCTGGTTTCCACAACTTCCTCGATGTACGCGATTGTCGTGCCCTTGTTGATGTGCTTGAACTCTTGGCTGAAGTTGGTTAGCATAACTTCCGCTTTCCCTCCGTGGAGTCGAGCGATCCCTCTTGAGGCGCAAATTTCACGGTCGAGCAGTAGATGTTGGGCGCCCTCGATAACGCCTTCTACGTCGGGAGGTGTTTCGGTGCCGACGGAAATAATAATGCTGGAGCGCGGGAGGATGCTCACTTGATCTTCGACCACACTCAAGGCATTGTGGCTACGAGAGCCCTCCGGCGTTATCGCTTGATCTTCCGACAGCGTTATCGATTTTGACTTCAGGTCTATGATTGCGCCGTGTTGGTTCAGGAAGTCCATGCCGAGAATGACGTCTCGTGAACACTGTTGGAGAATAACGAAGGTGGTAGGGAAAGTCCGGTTATGAACGGTAATTCTTGCCGTGCAGATTCCAGTCGGCGTAATGAGGTGTCCTCGCGCCGTTCGAATTTGAGGGCCTTCCCATGCAGTCTTAACTTTTTTCAACTGGGCGGCGATGTGTCCACTCATGACGGAGTAATCAGTCCCTGTGTCCAATAAGGCGGTACTCTGCGTGGCCGTCGAGAAGCACGTCGATGTCGGTGGTTCTCTGTCTGGCGTTGCAGTTAGGTCTTGGCATCGGATCACGGCTGCGTCATGTTGAACTGAAGTTGTAACGTCGCGTCGTGAAGTCGTCTTTCGGTAGTGTAGTCTTGGCTTCCTGACTTCGTCGGGACGGTGGCGTGTCGTTATTATGTCGTCGAGATGTTCTCTTCGTCGTCTTCGTCGGCGGTGCAGGATCCTCGTCAGTTCGACGAACAGCAATCACACCTCCATCGGTTGCTGCTTTAGTTTTCCCGATATGGGGTCGCAGAGCGGCCCCGGGCTGGGCCGGTGTATGGTCGGCGCCGCGGCGACAGGTAGCGGCCTGGTGACGGCGAACGGGACGGTTGTCGTGGGCTCCACTGAGTGGCGGAACGTAGTCGGCGATATCGCGAGGTCGTTCGCCAGTCTGTGGTCGTGGCGCGTTAACGGCGGACCCTCGGATTCCCATCTCCTGGTATGGGCATCGACGGTAGATGTGACCCGCTTCTCCGTAGTGG
This sequence comes from Dermacentor variabilis, assembly GCF_050947875.1. NCBI lineage: Eukaryota > Metazoa > Arthropoda > Arachnida > Ixodida > Ixodidae > Dermacentor > Dermacentor variabilis. The sequence goes on from NC_134571.1 coordinate 156,702,012, forward strand.
TAGCGAACGGGCACGGTCAGGAGCGCACCAAATGTCTTTCTCGGGTAGCTGCGCTGGGCGACGGGTGGGCGTGCTGACGGCGGCGGCGGTGGTCGATGGAATTGCGGCGTTACAGGGCCCTGGCATTGTCGCAGAGGGGGACCTTGACGGCGGGCGACGGCGGCGTAGGTCATCGCTTCCGGCTGATGTTGCGGTGACCGTGGTTGCACCTCAGGGACTCCAAGCGATCGCTGAACCTCTTCTTTGATGATTTCAGCGATTGGATCCACTTGGGACTGCGACCTTGGGTAGCACTTCAGCAGCTCCTCCCGTGCGACCGCTCTGATAGTCTCGCGTAGATTTTCGGCGGCCAGTGATTGAACTCCGGCGTAGTTTGTAGAGTTCGTGCGGCGGTCGAATCGCCAGTTTCGCATCTCGAGTGTCTTCTCGATGCTGGTGGCCTCGCGAAGAAACTCGTCGACGGTCTTCGGTGGGCTTCGTACCATTCCGGCAAAAAGTTTCTCTTTCACACTATGCATGAGTAGGCGGACTTGCTTCTCCTCGGGCATTTCAGAGTCGGCGTGACGGAATAGACGGCTCATTTCATCCGTGAAGATCACGGTCGTCTCATTAGGTAGCTGCACCCGGGTTTCTAATAGCGCTTGGGCTCATTCTCGACGTACGACGCTTGCGAAAGCCGCTTCGGAACAGTTCCCAGGTCGTTAAGGTGGCTTCTCTGTTCTCGAACCACATCCTAGCAGCGTCTTCCTATGCGAAGAAGACATGTCGCAGTTTGTCATCACTGTTCTAGCTGTTAAATGTAGCGACTCTTTCATACGCCTCAAGCCAGCTTTCCGGGTCCTCGAACGTTGAACCGCGGAACGTCGGAGGCTCCCTGGGCTGCTACAGCACGATGGGGGACGCTGGGGCTGCCATTGGGGTGGACTTGGTGACAATCTTCCTGCTCGTCTCAGGCAAAAGTCCGTACTCCGGGGGCACTCCTTGCAGCCTGCGGCTACCGCGCTGGTTCTTGTTAACGTTGGTGATGTCTTCCGCGTTCGGGCTTGGGTCACGGCTTTGTGGGGGCGTTCGGTACATGAACGCAAAGCACCCCCACCAGATGTCACGCGGTAGTGACGGTAAAGAAGGCAGCCAAACTGGGAGAGACGAAACTAGCGTTTTATTGGGCGAACTTCTGCCCTCAAAAACAGGCTACACTCAAAGAACGGCGACAGTGGCGACTGCACTCGGCGATCGTCGAAAATCTCCTCAGTGGGTCAAGCGGGTGGGCTTTTAAAGATTAGTCGTCGAATGTTCCAGATTAACCGCTGCGACCTGCGTGTCTTCAACCAAGTTCTACACTATTCGTGTCGCGCATACATGCAATCAGATTACACAAGTTGCTGTGAAAGACAGTGGACGGAACCATCGATAACATTCCAGAAACTTCTTTTACATGCAGGCGCGTCCTGCGCTTTGCGACAACATTTGTTAGGCGGCGAAACGTGGTCGCCCGATATAAGTACACGTGTCAATATGGTTGAATGTGCGCGCCCGATCAAATGTGCCTTCTTCGTCGACACTCCTCCAGAGGAATGTAACCGTAACAACACTGAAACTGGATGCACTATAAAAATACTCTACCAAAGTATTTCTTCTTTCATTCGGTACTCGTTCATTTATCCACGTTCATTCATCTGAAAATGTCTAAAAATTTTCCTCTAATTTAGAAAAAATACGGCAATATCATTCCACGGTTTAGGCTACTAAATTTCGACACATATCATAAGAGAAAAGAACTTGGTACTTCACATCCACCTCCTATCAGTGGCTCAACATTTTTTTGCAATATGAAATATGGCAAACAACATTATGTATGCACCTTTAAAGGTTTCTTATGGGTACAATGTGCCGCAAACTACTACACCTTCTTAATTCCCTTTGTAAAGGTTCATTTGCATTTTATTATAAAATACTTTAGCACGGTAGAATATTTGTGGTGTTACTAATCATGTCAGGAGTTCTAACAACATATGTTTCTTGATATGCTCGCGCATAATGCTGTATGCAGTAATGTTTGTTCCTTGTGCGCAAGGCCACTACCGAGGAGCGTAGGCGGATGAGGTATTTGTTCACGCATTTTTGTTCATCTGTATTCGCAGTGTGTATATTCGGCGACTGAGTGTTCTTGGCTTGAATGCACTTCCTGTGTCTCGGATTTTCTGCGTGCATCTAAACATTATATATCATTCTTTTACGTTTTGTTTTGGAAGTGTCAAGAGGAAAATGGGGGGGGGGGGGCGTGACTTTTTTTGCCATCTTCTTTGTCACCTTTGTCACGAAAATCACGCCCGACGGCTAATATTCTGCGCTTGAAGCGGTGCTGATTATGGCCAACCACGAATTTCGCTGATTGAGAATGAGGGTACATGAGGTTGACGTGACTTGACGTGACCTCCTACTAACACTGATTATCAGCAGCGTAGTGAATGCAAGCTCACATGGATAACTCGTCTACTGCATCAGCTCCACTGATAAAAAAAAAGAATATGTTTTAGAAGCTGCTGAGCCCGTGGAATTTCCGAATGTCGTGAGGTGCTTGTGGTGTCGTGAGCGTACGAACTGAAGAAAAAGAAAGTCCCAAGGCAGTTACATCTTGAAACCAGGCTCGAAATTTAACCTGGGGCAAACGCAGCTGCCCGCATTTCCGGAACGTAGTTTAGCAACGCACAAAGAACATATGAGTGCGCAAAAATCAGCGTTGGCGCTAACGTTTACCGAGTTTCATTGTGAAAACAGACAATTCTTTTGATAAAAACAGGGACAATAATTTATTGCCAGGCAATGAAGAAAACGAATTAATTCAAATAGTAAGATGCTATTTAAGTACAGTGAATACACAGGGAAAATATGCACGGCGCTCGACTTTTGTACCCCAATGTATCACTGGGCGAAGCAGTATTATTTGTTTGTTTCTGCATGCTTTACCGATGGCTACTCCCTCCATATACGAAAAGTACGCTTCCCAATAATAAAATAGGTTACGAATGAGTGGCTCCAACCTTTCCCACGTTTTCTTTGTCTTTTTATTGCGCTGTTTCTGGGTTAGAAATATGTAGGAGCTATTTGCCAGTTTTTCAGAGCCAGCATGTCTATGCCGGATATGTTGCAACCCGCCGTGGTTGCTCAGTGGCTATGATGTTCGGCTGCTGGGCACGAGGTCGCGGGATCGAATCACGGCCACGGCGGCTGCATTTCGATGGGGGCGAAATGCGAAAACACCCGTGTACTTAGATTTAAGTGCCCGTTAAAGATCCCTAGGCGGTCGAAATTTCCGGAGTCCTCCACTACGGCATGCCTCATAATCAGAAAGTGGTTTTGGCACGTAAAACCTCATTATTTAATTTTAATATGCGGTTGAACTGTTGCGGAAGAAAAAAATGCAAATTTGAGGGAATGAACGCTGGGCGAGTTGGTGCAGGCACCGGGCGGCTGTCGTAACGCAACAGCGGGGCATCGGCGGCGGGTTTGCAAGCAGCGCCGCGAACAGCAGACGTCAGAGAACTCGCATGTGAAGCAGACGACGTGAGTGAGGCGGTCGCAGTGCTGCCAGTCATTTCGCACTGTGGGTTTTGAGACGTGAGTAACGAAAACCGAATTTTTTGCGTGAGCTAATTTGAGAAAGGTAGCCAATGTTGCGAAGCCGGCACATTCATGGCACCAGGTAATATGTAAAGTGGAAAAATAGAGAAACTTACGATTCAAATGCACCCGCGGACAGAGCTCACCCTGCTAAACTAAGACGTAGAGCACCAGCACCGATATTCCACATGTTATTTTTGTGTGCATGGTAACTTTGTCGCGTAGTATAGCGTGTAGATAGGGAAAGAGCCCACAATATATATCAGACCTGTTTCAAATGCATACGACTGGATATGTATCCACGGAGCCACTGTGTGTGTGACACTGATTATGTGCCCCAGGGGATAACAGGCATCTGGCGCTCTTCATTCAATCTTTTTCAACGTAAACTTTGGTAACTGCAGGCATCACAACACACTTACACGGTGACATACACTTGATTCAATTTTTCTTGCAAATGAGGGTCGCCGTAGGTGTGTTTTTTTTCCCTACTCTAAAATGCGCGTTGTTGCAAAATATGACCGTAAACATCGCGTTTGTGCTCTGTAAGGGCTTTGCGTAGGAGAGATATTGATCTAAGAGGCTTTCGCTGATAGCGAAGCGGTTTAGGAACACTGCTCTGACTTAGTGGTTAATCACACAACGATGGAGCATTTGTTAGAACCCTACAAAAATTCCCAGGGTAACTGCAGCGGCTATGAGAAATAACACCTACGCCCCTACATCAAGGATTCGGCTCGACTAGCGCCGTGGTCTTCCGTCACCTTATATTCTAACGCTGCATACATAGATCGCGATGCTCGAACTATGTGCATTCTTCTCTCATGCCAAAGAAGGTCTCTAAAACGGAATGACCTCTATAACGTAAGAATAACGATGTCATGTTTTTGTGTGAGCTGGGTGCTGTACGACTTTTACAATGATGTGGCCTGCATAACGAAGGATTCTAGACGCCCTAAGCACTCCGTAATGAGGCCATTTGCCTGCATCACGCTTCTTTGACAGGACTGGCACGTATACGTCAAATCCCACACAGCACGGGCTGGAGTACTTCTGTGAAATCTAACATCTATTCGGCCACTACCATTAATGACTCTCTTCCTTGCGTCGAGTGCGGGAGGGTGTCAGTTCTTTCCATTTTCCCCTTGTGGTAGCTAACGCTTTCGGATTGTATGTTAAACTGCAACCCCCCGCCCTACCTTACCACCTTGGGGTTCGGCTCTCGCTCCCCACTCATTCCCTCGGAGCAGAACCTTACAATGTCGCTGCGAGACATTGTACCCCCTTTGGGTTCGGCCGAGGTCCCGCCGTTTCTTTCTGGAATAAAAATATTAACAATTACGGTATTCGTTAATGCGAAGCATATAAATACTTTTATTTTGCGCTATATTGGCTGGGCGGACAATCTGTCTCGTGCGGCAAATGACAAACGCAGCGAAGTGTGGGGCGATTACCTGGCTTATCGCAAGGCAACGCGTGGGTGAAGTGAAGGCGCAATTCACCGTAGCCGCCGCCGACAGACCTGCGCTCATGCATCGTTTCTTTCACGCCATCGGTTCTGTTCACGCATCGCTTTCTGTTCACGCCATCAGTGCACAGACGACGCCACGATAATCTGGCGCCTTGTGGGACTGGTCGCCTCTGCAGAGCCCGTCGTGCGCACCACTACGGTTTTCTTCTTACACTTTCGCCCTACGAAATTCATCCTCTTCTTTTCTCGCGCTATCTTCGCTATCGTCGTCTTTCATGCCCCGCTTCGCTTCGCGTCCGCTCGTTCATCCTTCCCAACGGTCGTTTAAAAGCCCAACCACACATAGCACGGAATACGCGTCTGGCTACACGTGCACATAAGCCTACATGTCTCCTTGTGCGTACGGGTGTGGTGAAGCGCAGAGTAGCCTGGCACACAATATGTGCACACGTGTGCGCTTCACTGCGCGTAGCCCAGGGTTGACAGGCCAGCGACGGCGGAAACGTTTGTTATTGAGAAACGTTTACCCTTCCTTTCATTATGGTCAGCATATTGTATTTATTTAGCAATAGTAAGGCTACTACTGTGTTCTTAAGTTGAGAAATGCATGGCGTTTGTAACTATACATCCGTGTGGTAAGGAATGTTACATAAATTATAAACATCACCTCTGATCTATCCGCCCGCACGATAGCGTCTGCATGCCGACGACTGCAGTTGACATTTGCCTGGGACTAACCACGACGTTGCTTTCTAGCTTTTGCTTATCCACTTGCTTCGCCAGCTTTAGTGTTCTCTGCCCTCAATGTACTGGATGAGATTGAAGCTTTAGGTTCTTGAACTGAATTTTGTGCCGCTGCTTACGTTGCAAAGGCGGCGGTATCGCCGGAAGCATCTGCAGCTATGTTGTTGGGTCAAGCCCGTCTTTCAATGGCGTAATGGAGAATGACTTCACTATACGGCTGTAAGTAACTTCTTTTCTTTCGATGATCAACAGTGGTAGAACAAGGAGCCAGTGTTTGGGTTTGGGGACTTCGACAGGACAGCAATTACTTTCGTTATCAGCGTTTTTAAGTGAGCGCGTAGGAGACATACGCGAAAGATTTAAAATAGTAAGGCAGATACCACACAGAAACCACGCGAACGCCACAATTCGTCGAACGGCACAGCGTCGCCGGTGCAACGTTCGTGCATGTCGAGTCCCCTGATCGAAACGATAACGTGAAGTACGCGAATATAGGTCACAACAAGAGCAGGGTGTATTTCGGAAACCGCGAAAGCCTGGGCGAAGGTCGGACTCATTAGCCGCCGGAGGTAAGCAGCTCCTGTATTGTATACGCGGTGACAATACTTCAAGCCGTTTCAACAGCCGCCTGTCTAACCCGTGAATTCGTATGCAATCCCACATACCGTCACTAATTCTTCATCTTCAGAGGCGAAGAAACAGTTGACTCTATTTCACAGACAACCTATTAATAAAAGACGTATTTTTATACCTTCATATACTAAAACGGTGGTGTAACCTGTGCTGAAATATAAGTTTGGAGCTCCCTTCAATACCACCAGTAGACCGTGCTGTTTATACAGAGCTTCTGTCGCACTCTCTTTCCTTGCACAAAACTTGTATGGATTAAGTTTTCTAATAAAATATCTCCTATTAGATAATTTCTTCTGTATACAGCTTTTGTTTCTTCATTTGAACCGATATTGAATTCAAATTCTACTATTCGCTATTAGCACTCTCCTACCGAAAGGTTGAGTACTCCTAGTTATATCTCGGCCATTAGTATACCAAATGATTTCAAGAGCAACATTTTTTACTTGTTGGTTGTCATATTTAACCTTGCAGATGAAATGTGAGCCCCTATATTTCCTGTGTCTCGAAAGTGTGAAGGAAAGCAAACTTGATCGAGCGGAGGTCCTCAAGCCACGCCCGAGAATCACAAGAACAACAACGCCTCTTCTTACTACTAAATTCTCAAACGCACACCCAAACATGAACAACATCCCCAGTAAATACTACCCAATTCTCAGCAGCAACAAGAAATTAATAATATTTTCCCCGTCCCACCAAGAGTAGCCTGCAGACCCAACACCAATTTTAACTATGTTCTTCTGCATCCCAAACTAAGGGCAAATACGAAGTTGGGAACCGGTCCCCGTGGCTGCTCAGAGTGCTCTACAGGCAAACTTATTCAATCTACTACTACAGTAAAAAGTACAGCGTCGTATTACTCACACAATGTAATTTCGAGTTTCACCTGTACATCAAGCAACGTAGTCTACTGTCTAGAATGTGCCGCTTGTAGCAAACAATACATAGGTGAGACTGGACAACAAATTCATACAAGACTCAACGGCCACCGCGAAGAAACAAAACACAATTTACCTAAAGCAGTAGCCAGCCACTTCAATGAACATGGTCATATATTCGACAAATTGAGGCTCTATATACTATCAACATATTTCCGTTCACTTCGCAAAAGGAAATATACGAAATCATAACTCATAACCAGCTTATTGCCTACACCCGACGGGAATTATTTTGGCACGTGGCAACTTTGAATCATTAAAAACGGTAATTGAATCTGAAATTCTCATGACATCCACCTAGGCACAAAAGATATTATGCCTCCAGCTGACTATTCTTAACCTCAGCTATCCCTCCATTTCGAAATTTCACTTCCAGCCTACTACTTAATTTATTACATTTTTTCTTGTAGTTATGTTTATATCGACGGTACGACCACCTTTTCCCAAGTACACGTCCTTCTGATCGCTTCTGCGCACATCACCCTGCTATTTGTTATTCCGTTCTCGGTTCCCCCCGTTTTTTCCAGTTTTTATTATATTTTTTTAACACCCTCACCCACATATTCTGAAGTCCCAGACGCCAGTTTACCTTTTTAGTTGCTTCAGCCGCACAGGGTATCGCCACATCTGTATACCACCGTAAGAACACCTACGTTCAGTTAGTTGGGCTAACGTCCCTTGAAAGACCATGCCGCTGCCTTCCAGTTACCCCATGAATAGCACACCACCCTCCTTGTCGCGATGCTAACACGTTCGAAATTACTCTACGCAGTGCTGCTACGCTACTAAAGTAATTCTTTCAACTGATGTCTTTCTGGGTCTTTTTTGTTACACGCGCACTGACCGCCTGACCACATCTTCTAAGGCCACAAGAACACACCGCCAACGACACCCCTGAATGCTCCTAACGTCTCGCTTCTCCAACAACCTCAGCTGCCCTTCTTTTTCTTTTGTGCCTCATTTATTTTGCTCTTGCATGATGTATTTCTTCATCTTTCTTTTTTCTTTTCTTTTCTCTCCGCCATCCCACTATCGTGCTCTTGTCCCCTCGTCTTAGCGACCGCGCTCAGAGACGTCTAGCGACAGCGCTCATTTTCTTTAGTCTCTCCCTTTATAACCAGCCGCCACCGACATAAACCGCACGTGACATCACTGTACTAACCCGTTAAATCTAACATGCCGAGGATGACGAGGCCGCCTTTGACGAAGAAAGGTCCTCCTATCGAAACGCTGACCAGCCTTTTTGAGGCACCTTATCCCTGTTTATAAATTTATACCACACTAGGATATATCGGGCGTTCAAAGTTAGACGTTCCGAGTTTTTAAGAGAAAATGCGAAAAGGACTACATTGAAGTCATTTGTCTACTTAGGTTACGCGGCCATGCGGTCGCGAACTGTAAGGGTATTCCTCGTCATAATGCCAGTTTCTTTTTAAATTCGAAAATTACCTTATTATTTAGTGCAGTTAGCATGTATGTTTATGTTAAAACTCAGAGGTGGTGCTGTTTGGTGACTTAAAATTTGTGCAATTGAAATAAAGTGCCTCTGTCCCGAGATATCCATATCTAAAATTTCAGCCCAAGCCGTCTAAATACGCATGCATGCAAGTTGCCAGCGGTGTTCCAGATACGCTGTACCTGTCCGAAGTGTGTGATTTGAGGGCCTTGCATTGCCTACGCCTGAAAAGCTGCTGTGAAATATAAGGACGCCTGTGAACCGGTGTGAGTAGTGCACTTGATTGGTGTATGCCTGACCATTTTTTTTAATTCTTCGCGTTATTGCGTAAGTGCAGAAAAAGATCAGCCATCGCCTTGCAACTGCGTCGAGTGAACCTCTGAGCTTACATTATGTGCCTTTGCTTATGCCCTAGATTGCCTCTACTAAGCTGGGCCCTTCGAAAAAAGCAAGCCCAGCATTGGGCCTTCTGAGTTGAAATATGGCTGCTTCGTCTGGCTCGAGGTTCTATTCTACGGCAGAAAAAATAGATGTAGTGCTATCAATGGCGGAGATGAAGGGCAATGCGCCATTAGCAATGAATCCGTACGCGACTCGCCATCCGTATGAGCGATTTCCAACCAAAGCAACATTTCTTAGCATTTTCAAAGGTTTTCACACAGCAGGCTCAGTTCCCCAACAACAACACAACACAGCCACCAAATGCGCTGGGGTCTAAATGTATGGTGTGGCATACTTGGCGACAGCATAAGGGGTCACTTCTTCGAAGGGACCATCCATGGAAAGAATTAACCGCACGAAATTCTTGCTCGTGTCGTCGGTAAATTTGCCTCGAGTCTCCCTCTAAACGAAATGCGGCAAGTTGGGTACCAGCATGACGGGGCCCCACAACATTTCTCCTCCACTGCAAAGAACTGGTTTCACTGTAACTTTCCACCGCAGTGAATGGGACGCGAAGGAAAGGTCGTTTGGCCGCTGACATCCCTCCCAGATCTTTCTTCACTGGACTTATTTTTGTGGAGCAACGCGAAATGTCGCGTTTACCCAGTTGAGCCCAGCGATGTCAACGACACGAAGATGAAAATAGTTACGCCCTGTAAAAGCATCAACCTGGAAATGCTGCGCAGAGTTGTCGTCTCGACGCCACTGTGGCAGATGTGGTGTGTTGCGGCGGAAAGCAAGCATTTCGAACATTTTTAAACCGTTGTTGACGTGGCAATTTTCATTATTCTGAGTTCAGTAAGATTTCCTATCACTCGAAACTCATATTGTTTAATCAATCGTATATTTGAAGCAGATTACGAAAATGTTTGTGTGTTTTCTTTGTGTGTAGGCCACAGATTTGCGCTGTACTTGTTTACTTGTTTTTTACTTGTTATTGTTGTTCTTTTTCTCCCACTTCTTCGGAAGTAATGCCGGAAACAGAGTTGTGTGTAACTAAATAAATATGAATTTGACTACGCTGACACAATTTTATGCTGTCAAAAGGAGGGGTAGTTGCATTCTAGTCTTAAAAATTTACAGGAAGAAAACGGCCCATGAACCGGCGTTTCCTAAGCGCTGACAATGCAGGGTCATAAATTCTCTTCACGCACGTGCAAGGCGCCCTGTAATCTTTAGTGGTTAATAATGGCAGCTAACCCTGTCGATTTATGTTGTGGCATGGGAATAATTTCCATGATTCTGCAAACAAAGCTTCCACTATTAGAAAAAAAAAACACTTAGGAATGCTTGCACATGTAGCATCATAATTACTGTGCGAACAACAATTGAGTAATGGGTACTAATTTTTTTCCAACTTGATTTCCAGCTACTTGACATCCAGGCAAGACATAAGAGACGTTGGCTTGGCTTAGCGTGTGGGTATGACACTGTCAGACTCGGTGACGGTATATAAGTCGTATGATCACGATCGCGTATACACAGGATGAAACTGCTGCGCAGCACGACAGCAGCAGAAATTCCTTGCATTTTTTTAATGTAAAGAAATTCTTAAAGGCCACTTGCTGTTCAGAGCTCCTCACAGTAGCCCTGCTTCCTACCTGAGAAGCAGGGTCATATGTACAAGAGCCTCACTTACGCATTGCCTTCAATGTCAGTGGTTACGTACAAATACTCGGGCCAAACATACAATGCCGAACATGCAGAACCAACTGTGGAAGTAAGTAATGCAAGAAAAAAAAAGAACAAGGATTGTGGCTTGTGCATACTAGTTTTCAAAAGCGAGAGGTTGTCTATTTTGGCAGTGAGCCTCGCCTCCTGGCAAGATGGTGGCAAGACTTTTCACTTTCTGCTACTTCTTCGAATAATAAAACAATGAAGAATGCTGGTGGGGTTAGAACGCGCCACAGATAGCGCTTTGCAACTTAAAGTGTATAATGTGGACTGGTTAAAGGCCGTTGACATTTTATTTTTCTTTACAGGCAGGCACAGGCAGCCGTAGGCGCATGCGCAAACTGCAACACAGGTTCAATAGGTAAAAATAAAATAAAAAATAAACAGCTATCCCGCAACAACAAACCATTAGTTGCAAGTGAGTGCTTGTTTCTGTCCCGTAGGTATGTTGCTAAAACATCTGCACACGTCTCTACAGCAGCAATGGGCAACCAACGAGGCCTAGAGATATCTACTTTATGAAATTTTTATTCATAATAATTAATCAAAAAGATACAAATGCAACATAATGTAAGAAGAACAAAAAAAGAACATAGAGGATTTGTTATGATATCAATAGGCAAGGAAACGTAGTAAAGCATAGGAGAAAAGGATTGTCGTTTTATTTGTAATGTCGACGTTAAAAAGAAAGGGGAAATGAAAATGCACAAAAGAGAACTTGTCATTGGTGGGAGCTAAACACAAAAATAACTGAGCTACAGTGGAGACATTCTTCCATCAATTTCCTAGGGTGTTCCTGGGTACTATATTAGGCTCTGGGAGTGTTCTTGCATAAGTAGCAGAGGCTAATACTACTAGCGCCCGATCTAGTACAAGCATGTATATCCTCAGTGAAGTTTACAGAGGGACAACCATTGCTGCAGCCTAACTGTTAACGCAACGCAAGCATAATACGAAGGTTGTCGATTGGTGTCCCATCAATGAGAAGTCACCTCAGAAATAATCCTTCCCAGCGTGTACAGCTTGTGACTGCCTGTTGAAGCCAGCGATGCTTGTGACTGCGGTCTGTTGTGGTGTGCCTCGTCAGCATCAGAAACCGGCATTTCTTGAAGCACCGGTGATTTAAGAGTTTCCAAAATGCCCTGAGACTCCACGGACTGATGCGACACCGAAGACAGGCTTGTGACTGTTCACCTGACAATGACGGCACTTCAAGCGTTGCCAGCGCCGGAAAACTGGCACGTCTCCGTTAAGATGTCCGCAGCGATTCCTTCCTCACTCGTGGGGGGCACTGGTACAAGGTTGACGGACGTCTTGCATTTGAGCGCAATGCGGTTTGCGCATATCGTGAATGTGCAAATAATACGCCAGTCTTAGAGCAAAAATATCTTATGAGTCAAGTCCGTCTACATTTGTTTTAAGGCGTACTTTCATTGGAGAGCAAGGCCCAAAGTCTGAGTCAGTTTTGTAGGCACCAAATTGGTTTCCATACACAACCAGAATGAACATTTTCTGCATTCACGGAAGTGTAGCTTTAGTGTTCTTTCTTTTTCATTTTTTTTTCCTTCAGATGCACTAACCAGTTCAATAGATAGCGCACATTTTAGATCCCTGGACCCGTGGCACGATACGATGATGTTGATCATTTATTAGAATCCTGCCTGAAACGGGGCAGTGACAAATAGTCACCTAGCCTGCTTGTGTTAAACAGATCCAGCTACAAGCAGCACGCAACTTCTACATGTCAGGACACCTTGTGGAATGCAGCGCAACGGCAATGCAAAGTTTGCACGTATCCAGGGAAAGGCACGCATGCCAAATCAGGCAATGCGACAAATGGCACAGTACGTTGTTAATAAGAATTATTATTTATTTGCATTCACTTTTAAACGGAACGGTGACAACCAATCACCTAGCATACTTGAATTAATTAGGCATGCCGAGTGCGTTTTTTTTTATTCTATCATTTTTGAATAATCCCTTTAATCATCTTTTTCTGCCTAAAACATTCTCCATCTACGTTTTACAGGTACCTTCGCAACTGCTAGATGGTGTGCCAACTGGTGTAATAATTTACAATTGCAATCCGAATGCACGTATCAAAGCTAGAAGGCGCGCATCTTGCGTCGAGTGTTTCCTCGTGCTATGGAACGCGTTTACACAACATGTTTCTGTTGCAAGTTCGCAGGCGCTGGCATGGTTCATGGAAGAGTAGCTGCCTCGGGCGTTGAGGTTCCAAGTTCGATCCCGGCAGGAATATTTTTTCTCTCAGTCATGTAGAGAATTGCGACAGACATGGGGGCAGCGGTGGCGGACAGCATCGCTAACTAAAACGGCTATTAGAATGATCCCATGACAGTTTGCGCGGTAAAAAATACAAATTATTCAAACTGGAAATGGAGGGAAAAAATGGCCAACCCTTTCTCTACCGGGAAATGCTGGTAAGCGAAGCTTGACGTGTGTGCTCTTGACCTTCGTGCATTATTAGTCATCATCATCATCATCATCAGCCTGGTTACGCCCACTGCAGGACAAAGGCCTCTCCCATACTTCTCCAACAACCCCGGTCATGTACTAATTGTGGCCATGCCGTCCCTGCAAACTTCTTAATCTCATCCGCCCACCTAACTTTCTGCCGCCCCCTGCTACGCTTCCCTTCCCTTGGGATCCACTCCGTAACCCTTAATGACCATCGGTTATCTTCCCTCCTCATTACATGTCCTGCCCATGCCCATTTCTTTTTCTTGATTTCAACTAAGATGTCATTCACTCGCGTTTGTTCCCTCACCCAATCTTCTCTTTTCTTATCCCTTAACGTTACACCTATCATTCTTCTTTCCATAGCTCGTTGTGTCGTCCTCAATTTGAGTAGAACCCTTTTCGTAAGCCTCCAGGTTTCTGCCCCGTAGGTGAGTACTGGTAAGACACAGCTATTATATACTTTTCTCTTGAGGGATAACGGCAACCTGCTGCTCATGATTTGGGAATGCCTGCCAAACGCACTCCAGCCCATTCTTATTCTTCTGATTATTTCCGTCTCATGATCCGGATCCGCCGTCACTACCTGCCCTAAGTAGATGTATTCCCTTACGACTTCCAGTGCCTCGCTGCCTATTGTAAATTGCTGCTCTCTCCCGAGACTGTTAAGCATTACTTTAGTTTTCTGCATATTATTTTTAGACCCAATCTTCTGCTTTGCCTCTCCAGGTCAGTGAGCATGCATTGCAATTGGTCCCCTGAGTTACTAAGCAAGGCAATATCATCAGCGAATCGCAAATTACTAAGGTATTCTCCATTAACTTTTATCCCCAATTCTTCCCAATCCAGGTCTCTGAATACCTCCTGTAAACACGCTGTGAATAGCAGTGGAGATATCGCATCTCCCTGCCTGACGCCTTTCTTTATTGGGATTTTCTTGCTTGCTTTATGGAGGACTACGGTGGCTGTGGAGCCGCTATAGATATCTTCCAGTATTTTTACATATGGCTCATCTACACCCTGATTCCGTAACGCCTCCATGACTGCTGAGGTTTCGACTGAATCAAACGCTTTCTCGTAATCAATGAAAGCTATGTATAACGGTTGCTTATATTCTGCACATTTCTCTATCACTTGATTGATAGTGTGAATATGGTCTATTGTTGAGTAGCCTTTACGGAATCCTGCCTGGTCCTTTGGTTGACAGAAGTCTAAGGTGTTCCTGATTCTATTTGCAATTACCTTAGTAAATACTTTGTAGGCAACAGACAGTAAGCTGATCGGTCTATAATGTTTCAAGTCCTTGGCCTCCCATTACTTATGGATTAGGATTATGTTAGCGTTCTTCCAAGATTCCGGTACGCTCGAGGTCATGAGGCATTGCGTATACAGGGTGGCCAGTTTCTCTAGAACAATCTGTCCACCATCCTTCAACAAATCTGCTATTACCTGATCCTCCCCAGCTGCCTTCCCCCTTTGCATATCTCCTAAGGCTTTCTTTACTTTTTCCGGCGTTACCTTCGGGATTTCGAATTCCTCTAGACTATTTTCTCTTCCATTATCGTCGCGGGTGCCACTGGTACTGTATAAATCTCTAAAAAACTCCTCAGCCACTTCAACTATCTCATCCATATTAGTAATGATATTGCCGGCTTTGTCTCTTAACGCATACATCTGATTCTTGCCAATTCCTAGTTTCTTCTTCACTGTTTTTAGGCTTCCTCCGTTCCTGAGAGCATGTTCAATTCTATCCATATTATACTTCATTATGTCAGCTGTCTTACGCTTGTTGATTAACTTCGAAAGTTCTGCCAGTTCTATTCTAGCTGTAGGGTTAGATGCTTTCATACATTGGCGTTTCTTGATCAGATCTTTCATCTCCTGGGATAGTTTGCTGGTATCCTGCCTAACGGAGTTACCACCGACTTCCATTGCACACTCCTTAATTATGCCCACAAGATTGTCGTTCATTGCTTCAACACTAAGGCCCTCTTCCTGAGTTAAAGCTGAATACCTGTTCTGTAGCTTGATCTGGAATTCCTCTATTTTCCCTCTTACCGCTAACTCATTGATCGGCTTCTTATGTACCAGTTTCTTCCCTTCCCTCCTCAGGTCTAACCTAATTCGAGTTCTTACCATCCTGTGGTCACTGCAGCGCACCTTGCCGAGCACGTCCACATCTTGTATGATGCCAGGGTTAGCGCAGAGTATGAAGTCTATTTCATTTCTAGTCTCGCCGTTCGGGCTCCTCCACGTCCACTTTCGGCTATCCCGCTTGCGGAAGAAGGTATTCATTATCCTCATATTATTCTGTTCCGCAAACTCTACTAATAACTCTCCCCTGCTATTGCTAGTGCCTATGCCATATTCCCCCACTGCCTTGTCTCCAGCCTGCTTCTTGCCTACCTTGGCATTAAAGTCGCCCATTAGTATAGTGTATTTAGTTTTCACTCTACCCACCGCCGATTCCACGTCTTCATATTTTTAGTAAAGCACAGTAAAGGTGCCGCTTTGCTTCGGCCTACCGCTTCCTCAGCTCGGGATCTTCTTCGCGTTGCTGTAGGATTGCCTGGGCTAGGGCGGCTGTAATAAGTTGATCGGCGCGCCGACGGCTATCCTTTCACCGACGAGTTCTCTCCGCCTGTCGTTGAAGGCAGCCAGTTTATAGGGGGAAAGCACAAGGCTTCGCCGCTTATCGACACTCAGCTAGGCGTAAACGAAGCCAGGGCAGCGCGCTCGACACCCTTCCTGCCCTTTCCCTCCTAGACGAAAGACAAACCCCTCTGACTGGTTGCGCGCTTGGGGTCAGCGCGTGCCTCTGCAACTGGAATCCTTACTAATGACTCATCCGGCGCCGGCGCAGCTTTTAGCTCATGTAACCACACTTTCCCGCAGCTGCTTTGCTCTGTTAGAAACTGGGCTTTTAAAGCGAAAGCTTTTGAACCGCGTTGAGCCATTGCCAGAAATTTGGCCTTAATTTGACCGCAGCTGCACCATAGCCATGGCAACGCATCACGTGACTCGCCACCGACGGCTTGGCGCACGCGCACTCCGTAGCTGGGTCGCCACCTGACCACGTGGCTAGCCGCGCGCCTGGCCAAGAGGAGCGCCGTGCTCGCCTAGTCAGTGCCAGCTTGGCCATAGATGAGACCGAGGCCAAGCCGTCTTCTCTAAGAATTGTCTGGAGTGGGAGGCTTTGAGCTGTCGTTGCAAATGGGAGTCCGACCTCGCCGTGGATATCGCGAGGTGAATTCCTGCACTGGAAGGGATCCGGAATACAACAGGCGTCGCACCGTAGAGTTGAATGTAGCGACTGAATTCGCGCCCAGCCCGTTTGTACTTCGACTTAGCGCATGTTTGCGGCGTCTCTTTGCATGTCAAACACTGGAGCTTTCCCTGTCGCACAAGAGGCCTAGAACGTCGCGCGATGCGTGCCTCACCTAAGCCTAATCACAGTCGTGTCTAGCCACCGACAAAAGCACAGCCGTCATATCTACCTTAACGATGATTCTGTACTTAAGTATAATGATTACAGCTAAATAAAACTTTAAACAAGTGAAACGAAGACTTGAGCAGGCTAAGCCAAGATTTCGCTTTGCATATCAAGGGACAGCTGAGCTAAGTCGCCGCCAATTTTTTTGCGTAACCACGACAATGCCTCCTGTGAGCCAATACAAGCTTCGCTTGATAAATTCAAGAAATATTCCTCTCTGTGAAAGTGGATGAGCAGTGAGCTGTTTACCCCCGACACGGAGGTGACACAGTATTTTAAGCAAAGGTACGAACGTATTTATGGTCCTGATCTGTAGTCATCGTAGCGATATATGTACGCCCGCACATTCGCGTATCACATCTGTTAAATAATGTATCTGTCACGTGAGGAAATGAATGGCTCGCACAAATTTCAGCAATTGCTGAACTCCCGTAGACGTGTTCTCCCCATTACGAGGACAGAAGAGAAATTCTACATTGGAACAATGACCGGCGACGGAGCCATTTGTGGAGAAAGACGAGGGCGCTCGAGCCATGTATCATGATTACATTGTTTTTAAACAATGCAGTAGCCGTGGAAGAATACGAATGCTCGAGCAGTGGAAAGAGCAGGTTCGCGCGGTATAAGACGATGACCTTACAGCGAATCTGTCTCTGGCTAGGGTAAACCCTTTGCTACCGAGCAGAAAAGCCTGCTCCAGTAGGCGAGCCCGAAACCTCAAACACAGAGTAGGCGCTAAAAAGCCAAAAAGGGAAAGGGAAAGTCCGTTTCTTTTGCATCAAAGTGGGCCTGACAGTTCTTATTTTTTCTTTTATTTCGCAGGCATCTGCAGTAAGCGAGAAACCGCTACTGTGTAATCATAGAGACAGAAACAGTTCAATCTGACGTTTTGCTAAGCGCACCGCAAATTTCTAATTGGAATTTCTCGCCTACCATCAATGCTTCCGAAGTGGGTACATAATCTTTACTAATTATGAAATTAGGCAGCCTACGAAACATAGTGGGACTTACTCCATCCACTAGTCAGCAACATCCATTGGGTCGCGGCGTCTCAGAGTACATCGTCATTTTTTATACTCTGCCTTAAGTTACCTGGGACGTCCTGCATATATAAAACATGCAAACTGTTTTTCGACCTGGTTTTTCTACATTCGATCGCGTTTCTCAAGTTAAACTAGAAATGCCCGTTACGTTCCCTTCATTTCATTTCCTGGTGAAATTGTGTGACTTCAACAGACGAGTTGCTATTGTTTCTAAGCGCATTTCAAGTTCATTTAGTAGTTCTAATTTTTTCCTAGTAATCATTGTTAATTGTTAACTTAAGCCACTTGAAAAGGAAGTTTGTTTTGCCAAACAGCTAATGTTCTGATTATGCTGTAAGCGCGCTTTCTTTATATCTGCTTAGTCGGAGCTGCATCTGCTCTGAATTAATAAAAGATTCGTGTGCCTTAGACGAACTGGTTGAAATGGTTACTAGCAACTAACCCTGAAAAATCACGTTCGAACGCGTTCAGCCGTAGGACCACCATAGATATTTGGCTACTAGCGAAGAAAGTTGCTGCCTTGACAGACTGCTACCAGATGCCTTACATATTAAATATGTAATGCCAAAGCCTTAATTGGCGCACACACAAAGCCTAATTTCCGTGCACTCGAGAGGCGCACATTGAACACCAATATAGCCGCCGTGCGCGCAAACTTTAGTAAGTCTCAAAAACAGCACATGCTCATAGGCACAAAATAGGGGCTCGAGGGATATCCGGCAGTAAGCACACTAGCAGACTATTCTCGCTGCAAACCCAAGCAGTTGCTGACTGCGCTTATTGCGTGCGCAGTTACGCTGGTTGGAGCGCCGGTGTTCTTGATGTCTGCTGCGACCAAGACGCTATCACTTACATGGGAGAAATAGAGTGCAGGGTGGCAAGTAAGACTTCTACCTTGGGGAGAGGACAACGTCATTTCATTTCAATTCAGTGTAGTGTTTATTTTTATTTGATCGCTCATCACTGTCTTCAGGCAGTGTTATCAAGTTCTTGCTACAGTTAGGCCCATCCATTTGTGAAAGTCCGCTCGGCTCGGCTATTTTTTTATTGTTTCCTCAGACATTTATGCCAGGGACGACACTTAATGCCAACGTTCTCCAAACTAGCCGTGGATTTGTACACGTGAAATAACATCATTAGACTGAATGAAAATAATCTCGTTGACTGGGTGTTGTACAATCAGCCTATAAAGCTGCCTGACTCTTTAGAAAGGGCATCAAGTATCTTCGCAGTAGGCGCAGACGAAGTCACACCCTTAAGAAGTGCCTGCATGACCAGTGAAATGGATGACTTCTTATATCCTTGCGCGGTTAATGAGCGGTGTGAATTTCCACTGGTCATTCCATTTTTTTTTACAGCGTTATGTTTCCATTGCTCTTTGCCCAGACTTAAGCCTCTCGCGCTGTCTGCAATGGTGGCCGCTTCCAGACAGTGCAGCCTAGAGTTCCGTATCTGCGGCTGTAGATGTGCCACTGCGTGTGTGCCGTCGTCGTCACGGCATCAATATCACGTCATCGCCATCATACAGTCATCGTCGCGCCATCCACGCCGTGATCGTCACAGCCGTTGTCATCTGACTCTTGTCATACTGTGTTGGTCACGCCACTGTGGTCTCCTCGTCTGTTTGTTTTTGTTCCATATTACCTCCGACGAGAACATAACCAAGGATACTGAAGGACGCAGAAGGTGTGAAGTAGTCATGACTACGCCACTTTACAACATCCCAATCAATGCGCACTGAATCAGCTTTATGTGGTTAATGGACCAATAGATCGCTTCCAACGAAGCGGTGACACCTGCTTTTCATAAATAAACAATATACATATTTCCAAATTTTCTTATTATAGAATACTTAGGTCGCATTTTGGTTGTACCATACATGAATTCATTCGTTATGCACATACCCTGCCAAAAATTGTTGCTTATACAAAGCCAAATCATTTCGTTTTGTGGGCAGGCTGAAACCCCCTCTTAGGGCACAGTAAACTTCACCTTTACCGCGAATGAACATGATGAATGAAAATATAGCGAAATGTACCATAATTTATTCAGAAGGCTGAAGATGAAGTTAAAAGAAAATTCTATTGCTACACATTGTTATTGCCACACACTGCCACACAAGTGCCACACATCGATATATGGCACTTGGATATTAGGGCGTTATATTATGAAACTCTCATAATGAATACTTCTTTACAAATTTTTGCGACACTACAGCGAGTCCGTTGGTGGTTAACTTTAGTATGCGTTTTGAATTGGCTTCAGAAGCTAGTATTAGTGATTGTGGATCGCTACACTTCTGTCGATAAAGGGTAGTAAGGCTTGTAATATTTTGGTAAAATGTTGCACGAAAAAAAAAGAAAATGTGATGACCATTAAACAGGCCTCCTCATCCCTTTCATACAGGATAGATGGCGTGCGAAAAGTCATAACCATGCACTATAAACAAGGGCAACACAAAATGGGATAACACAACAAAGCTGTACAAATTATTGAACGAATAATCCGCGTAAAGTAGCCAGCCGTAGCAGAAAAGTGAAATGCAAATCATTGAAGTACAAAAGGCAAAACGCTTTGCTATGGTTAAATACATACCTTCGGTCGGTGACTCAGACTCGTGGTCAGTACGGTTTCGCGAGTGGCGATTAAGAGAAGTGCGAACTTGGCCTATCAAAATGAGGTGCATGACGTGCCGGCGCCTTTCGAGAAAGATGACGAGATGCTCATTGCAGAGCGGCGACCACCATTCCTTTCTTTATCCAGCTCGCTGAAGTTTCCTCAAATTATTTATTGAAATTGTGATTGGAAACACGGTATGTTAGTCCTATCTTACGAGCCACCAACTACGATGCATCAGGCATCTGGGGTCTGTGTAGGAAATTCACCATTTTTCGGCGCGGCTAATAGGTGTTTGAGTCTACAACGCGATGCTACATCTTGCACCAGATGTCGGATTTTACATCTGATGTAAGTGTATGAGTCTATATCTCGTGTCTACGACACCATATGCGGAACTAAAATTTTTCATGAATGCTGAACATCGAACACCAACATCCTAAGCACATCCTAAGCATCCAGGCACTAAACAACTATCGACCCATTTCGATAACTCCAGTGCTTTCGAAAGGTATTGAGAAATTAATGCATATCAGATTGCTATCATTTTTTAATCATCACAATTGTTAAAAGACTTTTAAGATGCGTTTAGGAAGCATCGCTCTACCGAAACAGCCCTCTTGACTCAAAAAGAAATAATTATAAATGCGTTCAGTCTCAATCAAATGGCATTAGGCATATACGTCGATTTTTCCAAGGCATTTGACTTAATTGATCATGCCATCCTTCTTATTAAATTAGAAAACAATGGGTGTGTGTGAAACAGCGCACGCGCATTTAGAATCCCATCTTTCAAACAGGGCACAATTCGTAGATACAAACAATGAAACATCTGCAAGGAAGCTGGCCTTTGTTTGTGTGCCACAGGGAAGCTTTCTATGGCCACTCTTACTTTTGAAATACATAAATGATATTGTACACTGCGCAGACAACGCAACATTCGTCTCATATGCTGATGACACGACAGTTTTTATTACAGGGAACTTCGAAACACAGGTAGAAGCGATGGCTAACAAAACGCTGTCTAACCTAGATGCCTGGGCCATGGCGAATTCTTTAAAAATAAACCCTTCGAAAACTCAAGTTATTTTGTATACGCATAAAGGAAAAACGCTGAGAAAGAAGTTGAATTTATTTTGGGGTTCTTAGCAGTTACAGTTGGTGGATTCTGTTAAAGCACTCGGAGTACATTTTTCGAAGCACCTTGCATGGAATGTACGTGTCGAAACCTCCATTCAAAGATGTCGTCTGCCATTTGTGTCCTTGCACGTACGCAATGTATTCTTCATACAAAGGTGAATATTATGATCTATAATGTGTTAGTGTCCTCTATGTTGCAATACTTCAGCATAGTGTGGTGTGTTACTGGCGCAACAAATTTGCGCAAGCTGTGTTCGCTGCAGAAAAGAGCCATATGACATATTGCTGCTGTACATTATGCTTCTTCTTGAAAACTTCTCTTTACAAAGTATGAAATTCTTCCAGTGTTCTGTTTATATAATTATAGGCTGATGCTGCATTATAAAGCTTTTGTTAAGTATGGTACCAATACCATAATTAATCTTGCTAAGTTAAAAGCAAACACAAGTGTTCTTTATACCAGACACAAAGAAATGTGGACTGTACCCACCCCTAGAACTTCTTATGATGAACAATCTTTGTCCTATAAGCTACCTTCCCTTCTCAACCTATTAAACCATGGAGATCTTGATCTTTCGTGTAATCAAAATTCTCTCATTAAGCGTTTCGCTCAGTCCATTTATTTTCAGGAATAGTACATCCTTTCGAATTCTTTTCCCTCTACTTGTCGATCGCTGTTTTTCATGTTCGTGCCATTTCAAGTCTATGCAATTGGGTTGTATTGTTCTTGCGCTTTGTTACAAAACATTTTTTGTTGCTCGATGATATGTAATATTCGTTAATTCATTTGAACTCTTTGTGCATGACTGACCGTCATCCTGCTGTTTTGCCAAGTGTAAAGGGGTCGGGACCTTGTCAAGCTCCTCAAGCTTTTAGTCCCTTACTCCTCCTATACTAAAGAAATAAAGCTGACTGATTGATTGATTGATTGATTGATTGATTGATTGATTGATTGATTGGCGAAACCAGCAGCAGTGTTGTTTCGAACCAATCTCCCTGCAGGTGAGGGGGAGGCTCGACCACATGTCCAAGAACCCTTCGGTACCCTTTGTTGTTTCAGTGTTTTGAAGGGAAAGGAAATTTTCATTACATCTTACACTCATTTGAAGCGTCATGCATAAATGAAGGTGCCAATTGAAACAAAAGCCTTTGTCTCTGCAAAGCAACGTCAGATGCAATCAAGTTTCACACGACCATCTAGCTCACAAGATAGGTGTACCATTGTGTAGCTGCAACAAAACTATCGCGTAGTATTAATCATAGGCGCGCAAAGACATTCCTGTTTCTTCCTTCGAAGCATACCATAATTCTGTGTGGCAGATGGGGTCTTCGAGCCATAATTCTGTCTTTATACTTTTATATGTTTTACTTTAGTAGCAGCAGAAAGGAATTGTGGAGGTCTGGAGACTCGTAGGGAAAACTGAAAGCGTGCCTTTAAGGCTTCCACGGAACTTCTTTTTTTTTCCTTATAGAAGTCGCTATGGATAAATGGTAGAATGTCAGCAACGTAAGATTCTGTACCTTTTAGTCAAGGAATAACAAAATAGTCGATTGCTTTTTGTGTGGTTTCCTTCCCTTGTGTAGCAGTTATTCTTCGTCATTGCGGACACGAATCAATTAATTCAATTTTAGATTTCACAGCTACAGACAGTTTTCTCAAGTATGTTGAGTTTCACGTATTTGTCTTTTTTTTGGTAATGCGCCAATATTGACATTTCTTCTAAGATAGCGCTATAAATTTTCACGGTTACCTATCTGGTATCTGATGCACAATGTCTGTCCCAGGTGACACACCTTTTGGTTATTTTACATCTCGTATTATGGAATGACAGAAAGGTTCTTGTCGAAGTTGGACTCTTTAATGTAATGATTCTATTGGAACAATGAAAAAGTGTAATTTGCGACCAGGAATTAGGTTAGCTGGAAGGCAGGTTATCGGATCACAATCAGTGGGAGCCGTATTGAAGGCGAACAATTTCGGAAACAAAGTATATGCGTGTTTAGAGATGGCAGTACATTTATTCACTGACACGTAGTTTTGGAGGCCATTCGATGTAATATGGTGCACGTTTAAGTCAACGTGCAGCTAGCGCCTAATACACGAATGTTCATAAATCAATATAGCTCTGTAAGTCCAGCCGGTCTACTCTGAGCGCTATTCAACATCTCTAAAGCATTTCATTTCAAACGAGTACTGTCGTAGAAACGCTACTATTAGCGGGGCATGTTTCTGCAAATTTGGGTCCTAACTACAGCAGTCACACAGCATGTGCCATAATGCAACCTGAAATTTCCAAGATCTGCTGCGAACGTTAGATTTATAACATTGTTCATTTACCAGTACTTCCCAAGTACATTTTGGAAATCCAATGTTGTCATACAGCTTTATTCTCCGTTCAATTGTGAGTCCCAATCTCGCAAAGTACTTGGAAATGTCTACTGATTGAGCACCCGAAATGTTGCAGTTGCTCCGTAATGAATATATGACGACGGCGCCATTTTCATGCTCTTCTGGATAAAAATATTATTTCACGAAGGCTGGTTCATCTTTTCTCCTTGTGTCCTGCCTACTTCAGAACATCCGTCTATTTACAAACCAAAAAACATGCGACCTGCCCCACCTCCCATCTGAAAAACAACATAATATACTCAGAGAAAAATATAATTCCTGAAGTTCTAACACTGAAGACTGTACCTGCTCTAGGAACACTCCCACCACACGATCGTGCAAACTGGCAAACAACATTGTAGAGTGCCTCCCTTTCACTTTTAATATCCTCGAGGAACACTGCGAAGAACCAATCGAAAGTTTTAGCCACACACTTCTGAACATAGCTCTGACACCGGATAAGAAAGATTTGGAATATTACGACAAAGAATATTCTAGAAAATTGGTTCAAAAAACAAAGGAAAAAAGCAAACTTTAATAAAAAAAAACAACCTCCGAGGCATACAGCCACCTCACGCCAGCAAGAGGGACCTCGAGTCTGGAAATACCAGACGTGACGGAAACTGCCGCAAAATTAACCACATTAATCTTGTAGGCTTTTCAAAAACATTAAGTAAAAAAGAAATAGGCCTACTCAGCAAGAGCCTAAACTTTTGTCCCACGAACTACACAACAAATTGATTCGAGCTTCACAATGACCTCTCAGAATTTTCCCGACGAAAGCGTATCAGATACTTTTTCGCATTCAACAACATACCAGACCC
This sequence comes from Dermacentor variabilis, assembly GCF_050947875.1. NCBI lineage: Eukaryota > Metazoa > Arthropoda > Arachnida > Ixodida > Ixodidae > Dermacentor > Dermacentor variabilis. The sequence goes on from NC_134571.1 coordinate 156,726,970, forward strand.
CGCGACGACACCACTTAGAGCCCAATCCACTTGGACTGCCTAAGCAGTACAAGCCGTATAACCTGACAAATACCTGAAAACTGCCAGTAAATAAATTATAAGAAAATCCAAAACAACTAAGCGACCTAAAAACATAACCGAGTCGGAGTGCCATATCATTTCAAATCTTAGTTGCCGGAATAATATGGCTATTAAGGAAGCAGATAGGGTGGAAGTATAGTTATTTGGCCAGTAGAAAAATACAAGCACGAGGCTTACAGACAACTAAACAACCCAGGACATTACCGTAAGCTAGATACAGATCCGATATTATCCTACACAGTGACAATTGCCAACATACTCAAATATCTTTTGGCTGATGATTTCATAACTCCGTCAGAATACAAATTTCTTAAACCATGCAACAAAACTTCCGGGTGTTTCTACCTCCTTCCAAAGATTCATAAAATTCAATCCACTGAACGATACACCGCTATTATCCCAGGTTACCCAATAGTATCAAACAACAACACCCCGACAGACAACAACTCCACATTCCCTAACCACTTCCTTGCTGACTTGCAAAAAGCACTTCCGTCATTTGTACAAGATACCTGTTTGAGAATTATGGAGGACATTATTACTAAAGGCACACTACCCCAGAACATAATTCTCGCAACACTAAACGTCACGACCCTGTGCACCAACATTCCAATCCCTGATGGTTTATCTGCGATAAAAGAAACGCTGTTTAAACACAATGCACACCCCTCTATTGAAGTCTACTTTTCTCTCCTTGAATTAGTTCTAACACATAACTACTTCGAATTTAAGCAGAGTTACTACCTACAGATACATGGTACAAACATGGGTACGCCTTTTGCACCAACCTACGCAAGCATATTTATGAGGATTCTAGAAACAGATTTCCTATCGCACTGCACTGGCAAGCCCCACACATACCTACGCGAAATAGACGACATATTCATAATATGTGGACATGGTCAAGGCAGTCTAGATAAATATGTAGCATGTCTAAACTCTTTTCACCCAACAATAAAATTCACATCAGAATCCTCAACTGAGCGCGTAAACATTCTGGGCACAACAATATACATTGACAATGGGGCGCTAAAGACAACGCTTCATAGGAGACCTTTAAACAAAAAGTACCTAGAATATACGAGTCTCCATCCCAGACATTGCAAACAAGGCATCTTCAAAGGCCAAGCCCCATGACTACGTCGCATTTGCGTTGAAAACCAAGACTATATAGATAGACTCAATCACCTTAAAGAATCCTTATCAAACAGGAACCACACAAACAGTGACCTTCAAAAAGCCTACACTGCTTTAACCAAACTTGACAGAGCCGAGGTCCTCAAGCTCCGCCCGAGGATCACAAGAATAACAACGCATCTTCCTTCTACTAAATTCCCAATCGGACTCCCAAACGTGAATAACATCTTCAATAAATACTGCCCAATTCTCACCAGCAGCCACAAACAACGTTTTTCCCGACCCTCCCAGAGTAGTTTACAGACGCAACAATAATTTTACGATGAAGTTGGGAACCGGTACCTATGGCCGCCCCAGGTGCTCTACATGCATATATATTAAATCTACTACTACAGTAAAAAGTACAGTGTCGTATTACTCACACAACGTAACTTCGAGTTTCACCTGCACATCAAGCAACGTAGTCTGCTGCCTAGAACGTGCCGCTTGTCGCAAACAATACATAAGTGCGACCGGCCAACAAATTTATACAAGACTCAACGGTCACCGCCCGGACACAAAACACAATTTACCTAAAGCAGTAGCCAGCGACTTTAATGAACATGGGCATATATTCGACAAAACAAGGCTCCCGATACTACAAATTTCCGTTCACCTCGCAAAAGGAAGTATGCGGAATCATACCTCATAGGCAAGTTTATTTGCCTACACCCGACGGGAAATAATTTGGTACGTAGCAACTTATAAAGCGGTAACTTAAATGTGAAATTCTCATATGATCAACCAAGGCACAAAACGCATTATGTCACCAGCTAACCTTAATTCTTAACCGCACGTAATCCTCCATCTGGAAATTTTTTTCGTGCCCACTACTTAATTTGATATACTCTTGCATATTTTTACATTGATATCAACTGTACGACCGCCTTTAGCCATGTACGGCTGCCCCCGCCCGTTTCTGCGCACGTCAGCCTGCTATTTGCTGTTCTAGTTTCGGTTCCACCCCTAGTTTCCTTTCTTTCAGTTCCTTTATTACATATTTTTGAAACACCCTCAGCAACACATTTCAAAGTACCAGACATCAGTATACCTTTTTCGGCGCCTCAGGCACACAGCGTATAGCCACTTCGGTATACGGACGTAAAAAATTAATGAAAATTAAATCATGGGGTTTTACATGCTAAAACCACTTTCTGATTATGAGCCACGCCGTAGTGGAGAACTCCGGAAATTTCGACCACCTGGGGTTTTTTAACGCACCCCTAAATCTCAGTAAACGGTGGTTTTCGCATTTCGCCCCCATCGAAATGCGGCCGCCGTGGCCGGGATTCAATCGCGCGACCTCCGTGCTGAGCAGCCTAACACCATAGCCACTGAGCAACCACGGCGGGTATACGGACGTAAGGACACTTACATTGAGCGACTCGGGCTAACGTCCCTTGAAAGACTATTCCGCTGCCTTCCAGGTACCCCATGCATTGACCCCCAGACTCCTGGTCGCCGTCTTAACGCCTTCTAAATTACTCCATGCGTTGCTGCTATGCTACTAAAGTCACTTTTCCACTCATGCTTGTTTGGGGGGGGGGGTTCTTTTTTCTTACTAGCGCAAAGACCACCTGACCGGATCTTTTAAAGGCACAAAGCCATGCAGCCAACTTCACCACTAAATGCTCCCTAACCGCTCGCTTCCCCAAGGCCCTCCGATGCCCCTTTTTATTTATTTATTTCACAATAACCCTAAAGGCCCTCTAGGGAGGGTATTACATAGGGTAAATGTTACATAGGAGAGGTGAACAGTGCGTAATGTAATCCTTCCTTTCTTGTCCTTTTCTTTCCTTTTGGGGCCCCCTCCCTTTTTTTCTCTCCTTTTCTTTCTTTTCTTTTCTCCCCGCCTTCCCACTACTCTCCCGCTCTTGTCCCCTCGTCTTGGGAAGCACGCTCACTGACGTAAGGCGACAGCCCTCATTATCTTTGAAGTCTCTCCCTTTATAACCAACCGCCACCAACAACAACCGCACATGACAACCGCAATCGCTACTACTACAGTCTTGAGAACTAGCTATTACCGAATACCTCATGCTGATATTAATGCAGTCGTTGAACCATTGCCATGCCAGTTGACTGCTGGCTATAGTCTTGCACGAGTGACCAGTACCAGACATAGTGCGAGTACCGGACAGAATAGTGTAACCAGATCGTGCTATCTGTATGCAAAATTCCTGTAACGTTTTTTCCTCGGTGAAAATGCTGCGTTTTCAACAGAAATTGCGAAAGCTTAGATTAGACCGACAACAGCAGTTGTTAGGGGTCCGTAGAATAACCGCAGGTTGATAATTAAGCAAGGACACTGCTGAGCGGACACAAGAACCAGCACTATCAATATCACAGCGCATAATGCAGAATCATTGAGCAAGCTATGAAAAATTTGAGGCTTTGTGATGGATCACAGATTTGCACAGTGCTAGCAAGCAACAAAATGCAATATATAAACCCGTTCGTTGCAGTGCCGAAGACATGTGAATACAGAAACATTGGATAATCGGTGAAATACTGCCTAGTGACTTGCACGCTGCTTCCTAGGATAAATGCATAGAATCAAAGGAAACCACATGCATATTTTTTATTTATTTTTGTATGAGCATCAGGCTGGTCAATTTTTTATCCATGCTGCCAGTTTGTATGTGATAATATCTGCACTTCTCTTCCGCGTTATTATGTTAGGTTTTTATGTGCTACTATGGTTACTAAGTTGTACCTGTATTTATGCTTTCGCTGCTCCCCACAGAAAAGCCACACTAGGATTGTGGGTACCTATATAAATAAATTATAATAGAAAGCTATCCTTCTACTGCATATATGTCCCCTGGCGAGATAAATTTAACGAAATATGCCATAATTGGAGTAGTAATTACTTTAATATATACTCCGCGTCGATTTACTCATGTAGGCGCAATTTTGAGTGCCCGCAAATGCGGCACATTGCCTGGTTGATGTAGTGAAGGGACAGCAATAGGATTCCGTGTTCCATTCTTAACGCTCCGGCTAAGATGGAAACTTGGAAATCACTTTCTCTCTATGCTACGTTCTGTCGCGCAAGAGCATCATCTGGTCGAAAAACTGCCAGACGACATCGTCTGCCACTGTGCATGTCTTTTTTTCTTCCTGAAGCGTCCTGAAAAGGTCTCCCAAGGTCTCCAATCGCTGCTGTAGCGCTGTGTAAGTGTCGTCCCCACAGGTAAAACCCGTTTCGCACGTCAGAGAGTCGGCTGATAAGAGAGGCAGCCTATACCGATGACACAGAGGCTTTAGACCGTGATCGAGCGGGACCAACATTCTCTATCGTAATCGGCTCTTCGCAGATTGCGCTGTACAGAAAATCGCCATTAGAAAATCCGATCCCGATCCAGCTGGACCACAATTGAAACTGCTGCGGTAAACTGCCCGTATAAAATTCCTAGCAATCACCTTTAACGGCAGCGTCGGGCATGACGAGCCTCAACACAGGCGATCAGCTCTGCGTTGTTGATCGCGTCCATTGCCTCTGTGCTCTAAGGACATGAAAAGTGCAGCGACTCCGGGCGTGTCCGTATAATTCTGAAACTTGGACAACCCGTTTGCGAACCGCCGGAAGTTTACATGCGGGCAGCTTCACGTCGGTGCACAAGGTGTCACTTCCGGGGTGCACGGTCAAAATGGCACTCAAGATGTAGAACACCCGGACGCGCGCGCTGCCTACGCGTGTGCCGTCTGTAGACGCGTAGTTAGGCCCGTATGATTAAGCGCTAATCCAAAGCTCCTTTTATTCGGCTCAAGGCTCAATATAAGTAGCTTTGGATTAGTGCTTCCGCAGGTTTTATCAGCTATAAGTATGGCAAAGCCACGAGAAGTGTATTCTCATTACAGGCGCTCAATAAAGTGGCGGAGCAACTTGCACGCGAAAAGAAGCACCGCAAAACACAATCAGAAACCTTACACGCAGAAAAAAAAATAACACAGGGAAAGCCGCAATAAAGAAAGCCCTCGTAAAGCATTCCCACCACAGGAATCACACAAAAGCGAAAATGGGGTGAAAGAATGGTGAAACAAAAGTTTTATAATATCGACTGCTTGGTAAGTTCGCTTGCATGGTATAACACTAGGTTTAAGCATTGCAGCTTTTCTCTTCGACCATCTTCAAGGAATGAAAGTGGCGGTGATTTTCTTTCATTATTTTTTGCGCCACAGCTGATCACTAGCTGATCGCCGTGGGACCAAGCTTTAGTCACAATGCTTAACAAAGGTTATCGCTTTCACTGTATACCGCGATTCAATGGCTGGGTGTCCCCAGCGCTTGCAGTCGGTGAGAAAAGCGCCGGCGACCATACGTTTCTAGTATCGCGTTTCAAATCCTGAGCCCTGTACGGCTACACGTAATGTTGCCTCCAAAGGGCGCGTAAACAGTATTTCTGCCCTTCCATCAGGTGAGGTGGAGATAAAAAACAATTGAAGTTAATGGCCTAAGCAGCTCAGTCATGTTTTAGCAATTGTTCGTGAACCCGAAAACGCAACTCGTTTGATCAGATTTGGTTTCACGCGGTATTTCTGCTGCACAAAACTTACAAAAACGACGGAACGTAATAAATCAACGCGTGCGCCTCATGAACCTTTCCCGGCCGTCACATGCTATTACATTCATGCCTCCGACGACTGAAGGCGCCACCGGTCAATACTCTTCCCGCGCCTGGTGCCTATTCCTTACGGACGAAGAAAAGCGCTGGTGTGGCGTTTCTTTATCGTCCCTTGTTTTAGAGCGCAGGGCTTGGGCCCCCATTCCTGCGTTGATAGTCGATGTTGCACTCGGCGTCCAAGTGACCGGCAGGAAGAACGAGCGGAGCGCAGCGGAGGATGAGAGATGGCAATAGCGAAGAGAGCGCGAGGAGGAAAACTAAGGTGGAGCGTACAGCGGGAACGTGAGGAGGAAAGCGGAGTAGTATATGGTAGAAGAGTGAGGGTGAAACCGGCGTGCCACACCAGACATTTTCCACTGCACCGACCAGCTACCAGATGGCACCATAGCCGCGTGCGCCGTCACCTGGTCGCTGATGACGTCATTACTAAGGCGTGCGGTGAGCGCGTCCACCGATAGCACATACGAAAAGAAAGCGCCGGCGTGGGCTTCGGAACCACTGTGCATGCGCTACTTCGCTTGCGCCACCAGCGCTAGAGGACGCACTCTGCGTGAGCCACGCGTTGCCGTGTTCACGCTTTCTCTCTGAACGATCAGCGACGCAACTAGTGAAATTCAAAACACCTAAAGAGCTCAGCTAATATTTCGCCTTAAGGACTATCGTATTTGTCGGTAAATTTTTTTCTCATATTCTTCAACAGTATTAAATGCGTAGTTCCTACTCTCATCTCGTTCCGCAGATTTGCGCCTGCGGCTCTGTCCACTGTGGTGAGCGGATCAAAGAGGGAGTACAGACTAGCTTACCTGGGCCTGACGAGCTGCCTCTATGTGGCTTGGTATGTCGGCATGCCGCTGGGCATGCACTATTGTAATTATGGTCACTTGTGGTGCTCCGGCGAAGAAGACTGAAGCGGTAAGAATAGGAAGGGAAAGAAGAGAAGTAATTGGTCGAGATGGTATCCCTGCATATAAAAGAGTATATTATAACTCGTGCTTTATATCACTATCACGCCATCGTCGGCACACGCTATTCCTCACGCCATCGTCGTGATACCGCTGGCGTTGCGCCATCATTCAATAGCTCCTCGTTGTCCTAAATTCAAGCCATACTCGTCACACCAACAAAGGCGTACTTTTTTATCGGCTATTTGGTCGAAATCATGCTATCCTCATAGAATCGTCGTCACAGATTCGCTGTCGTACCCATGGCGGGCTGCCGCCTTGGTCGTCCTATAGCCGGCCTTCTAGCGTCGAGCCAAGTTTCGCCTTAGCTAGAAATTTGACCTTAATTGGACCGCAGCTGCGTTGTAGCCTTGGCACCGCATCACGTGACTTATTGCACTAAGTTCCTTCGTCGTTTTCAAGCGGCGTCCGAACACACCGCGGATTTCGCTTGGCGAGCTGCTTCACCGGAAGGGGTCCGTAATGCAACAGGCGTCGCACTGTCACGTTCAATGTAGAGACCGCGTTCGCACCCTGTCCGTTTGTGCTTCACGCCGCGCATGTTTGCAGCATCTCTTTGCATATGAAGCAGTTGTGCTTTCCCTGTGGCGCAACAGGCGTCGCACGTCAGACGATGGGTGTCTCGCCCAAACCTAATAACAATCATATATAGCCACCGACCTAGGCTCATCCGTCATACTTGGCTTTTGGTGATTGTATAGCTAACCATTATAATGACAGCTAAACCTAAAGGTAACCAAGTGAAACCAAAACTTAACCAGCCTAATTCAAGCTTTCCCTCTGCATATCCAGCGTTAGCTGAGCTAAGCCGCAGCCTGTTTTCTTTTTGTGTAATCATGACAACGCCACTCGTGAGCCAATACAAAATATTTAATGACCCTTTCCACTCTATGGAAGTGTATGAACAGTGAAGGTGTTTAGCGCACGACGCACCGGTGACACAATTTTCTGAGCAAAGGTACGAACATATTTATTGTCCTAATCTCTTATAATTGTGTCCGTATAGGTATGCAAACACATTCGCGTATCACTTCTGTTAGTTAATGTGTCCGTTACATAAGGCAGTCTGTGGCTCATACCCCTTTTGAGGATGAGTATTTGAGGATGAGTATTCTGAGTATTTGAAGATGAAGTAACCATGCTTTAATTTGTTGTTTGGCTTCTTTTTGGGAATGCTGTTGAAATATTTCTTTCGGCAACTGGTTAAAATAAAAAGGAACGTAATATTCTCGACACTTTTTGCCATAGTTCATATATATACGCGGTAACTGATAAAGGAATGTTTATCTTAGCGCTTTCGGTTTATTCTGTGTTATTTTGTGGCGATTCGAGAATATATTACGAAGAAGTATCACTTGTACAAACAGATCCGAAAACGACTCAACACCTGCAATATTACTTCTCACGTCATTGTCTGAACAATCATAAGCAGTACCATACAGAATGCTCGCAGCTATCCTATGCAATAGCTTATCCACTCGATCTACTTTCGTTTGTGAGCAGGGACCAAAAACTGAAATACCATATCTGAGCACAGACTGGCCTAAAGCCTTAAAAACGAACCTTCGCAACTTAACAGGCGTGTTAAATTTAAGTGTGTATAACTAAGCTGCTACCGTTCGTAAACGCTTCATTGTGTAGTCAATGTGGACATCCCACAACATACGGTCGTCAAAATGAAGACCAAGGTACTTAACAGAAGAGGATAGCGGTAGAGACAGGCAAGAGCATTTTAAACACTGAGAACCCTGTAATTGAATGGACAGGTCTAGCCTAACAGTCTTATGAGGATTTCTGAAACATATCATTGTGCTTTTTGTTTAGATATATTTGATTAGCATTTAACTAATCAGTCACACGTGTTGCGTATTCTTGAAGTAGTTTTACGGCTTGAGAATACGATTCGTATGATATAAGTAGTGCAGTGTCATCAGCGTATTGAAATATTGCAGCATTCAGTTGTATGTTGGCAATGTCATTTACGTAAATGTTAAATAAAAGAGGTCCCAGGAACGATCCTTGAGGTACACCATATCCAACTGATGTACAATCACTATATGTATTTTTTATATAAACTACATGCATACGGTCTGAAAAATAATTGGAAAAGAATTTCGAATAAGCACCTCGGAAACCAATACTTTCTAGTTTGTTCATCATGATCTTGTGTTCTATGGTTTCAAAATCTCTTGTCAGATATAAGAAAAGTACAAGCACAATATTATTTTGATCAATATTTTTACATATATAATCGTTACATTCTTCAAGCAGATCGACTGTACTTAACCTACGTCTAAAACCGTATTGGGAGGGACTTATAATACCAAATTTATCGGAAAAGGATACCATGCAAGTGTCAAACAATTTCTCCATTACATGCGCTAAGACGTTCATTATTGCAATTGGTCTATAGTTATATTTATCAGATTTACTATCTTTCTTATAAATTGGTCTAATTACTGAGGTCTTTAAACCCTGCGGGATTATACCTGTTTCGAAAAATCCGTTTAAGATAAACAGGAGTACGTTTTGCAGATGATAGAAATTGCACTTTACATCTCGCACTCTTATTCGGTCATAACCTGCCCGTTTGTTGAGTGGAATTGCGTTGATCAAGTCCCACAGGTCACTTGCATTAATGGATGGTAGAATAGCAGAGTTTGGAAACATCTGCCCTAGGTAACTTAAATTTGGAGTTCTATAAGACTGCTGTTTTAGTTTTGTTAGTGGTAGTTCGAAGGCATCTTTAAAGGAGTTCGCAATGTCCAAAGACTCTGCAGGCGAAAATGTTTTCAGCAAGCCATTATCTATATTTTTACGTTCAGGTTTTCCCGCCAAGTCATGCAACAAGCCCCATGTCTTTCTAACGTTACTGCGACACTGCGAGAGTTTTTCAGCGTAGTATTCCCGTTTAATTATTCGTAAGTGAGCAGTAAGCTTGTTACGTACGGTTCGATATTTTTTTTGCAGCTCTAGATTTGTCGAGTAACAGGCGAGTTTAACCTGGCGATCAAGTCGGGTGATTGCTCCGCCCGAGCGTCTCTTACAATACGGCTGAAGGGTTCCACCATATGTCCATCAAACCAGCCTCTCTTAGGAATTCGATAAGGAGACGTGAGGTTTCTTTGCGGGCTATAACTGATCCCTCGGAAAATATAAGATGGAGCAGGCACGCATGCGGAAGGTCCTTTTTTACATATTCTTCAGGAGACCGTCCCTTTCAACTTGGAATTTCTGGCAGGGCCACAAAAATTGCTCGATGTCTCCTGTCTCTCTGCATTGCGCACAGTTCGGAGAATTGATTCGCCCCGTCTTAACCAGGCCGGTGTACTAGCAGACCCTGTCCTTACTCAATATAGAAGTGAGGCTTCCTCTCGGTGAAATCTCTTGGTTACGCCGCGCATATGCGGCGGAACTCAAAGCGACGTAAAGTGATTTGGAATGTCAGATTTTTTCACCTGATTACTCTTTGGAACCTTGACTTTGGGAGGATGATAGAGCGCTGCGTATGCAAGCGCATCAGCTATTTTGTTGACAGAAATGCGAATGTGGGAAGGAATCCACTGAAACTTTACTGTGAAGCCATAGTTGCTGAGTTCCTTCAAGATGGGTAGTGATTTGCGTGGGAACTGGAGGGTTGGCAGACCATAGTATAGTTGTTGTAACGCGGCCTTTGAGTTCGTAAGGACAACTACATTCTGCGGAGTCAAAGTCGTGCATGAACATTACGTTGTTGCTAAAGTGCACTTAGTTTCGAAACTTCAGCTACTTCAAAACGAAGTGTACCTTAGCAAGAAGGTAATGTTCTGATGATGCTGTAATCGCATGGTTCTTGTATCTCTGAGGAGCCAGAGCCGCTTGTGCACTGGATAAATAAAAGGGCCACGTTCCTTAGCCGAAATGGTTGAAAGAGTCACATGCTACTATCTCCAAGGGATCACTTTCACTCGCATTCCGCAGCACGACAGTCCGACATATTTTGCAACTACAGACAAAGTTAAAGCGTTAACAAGCCGCCTCCAGATGCCACTTCATTAAATCGGCATGACAAAGGCGGTTGTGCCGGTGGCACGAGCCGAAGTGATCTCCAAAGAGCTCTCTTGATTACCGCACACGGAAACCCTACTATCCGAGCACTCTAAAGGCACAAGTTGAAGACCATTATAGGAGCAGTGCTCGCAAATTTTAGCACGTCTCAAAGATAGCATTGGCTCGTAGTCAGACAAGAGGAGCTCTAGCAGTTGTCTCCGGAAGTTAGGCACCCTAACACACAGCTCTGGCTGCAATCGGAAGCAGCAGGTGAGTGCGTTTATTCCGTGCTTAGTTAGACTGGTTGGAGCGCCGCTGTTCCCTTTTCTTCTGCACCACCTTTACTATGCATTTCCTTGCCACTGCTATGAATAGGAAATAATTGACCTATGTGAAACAAAGTACAGCATGGCAAGTGAGGTTTGCATGTTGGGGACAGCACAAAGTCATTTCCTTTTAATCCAGTGTAGTGTCGTAAGCTTTTTTCGTCACTCATTACTCTCGCCAACCAGTGTCATCAAGTCCTTGCTTGAGTTAGTGCCCGTTCAATTGCCAAAGCCGGCTCTACTCGGTGCTTTTCTTTATAATTTCCTCAGACATTTGTGCCAGAGATGAGACTTAATGCTAACGTTCTCAAAACCAGCCGTGGAAATAACACGTGCAAATAACTTCGTTAGAAACAGCGAGCGACGACTTGGTCTCGTACAATCCGCTTATAAAGCTGTCTTATTCTTGAAAAGAGACATCATTTATCTTCTCAGTAGGCATTAACAAAGTCGTAGTCTTAAGGAGTGCCTATGTCAGCAGGGAAATGGCTGGGTTTTTTTATCCATTTACCTCTGTTCCTTAGGCGGTAAATTAGTGCTGTGAACTTCCACGGGTCATTCGATATTTTTTTTTTCGTAGCGTTTTGTTTCCATTGATCTTTGCTAAGTCTTGAGCACATCAGGACATCTGTAATGACGGCTGCTCCCAGACTGTGGACCCTACATTCCCCAAAAGTATCTGCTGTTTAGCATGTGCCACTGCGTGTTTACCATCGTCGTCACGGCCTGAATATCACGCCATCGCCATCATACAGTCATCGTCGCGCCATCCACACCATGGTCGTCACAATCGTAGTCATATGATTCTTGTTATACTGTTGGGATCACGCCGCTGTGGTCAAGTCGTGCGTTTACCACACTGAAGCCTAAAAGAAAGTAAAATCGCTACACATTGTTCTATACATCCATATATGGCGCTTGGATATTACGACGTTATATTATGAGGCTGTCATAATGAATAGTTCGTTTGAAATTTTAGCGATCTTAGAGTCATTCGTTGGCGGTTTACTCTAGCGTGCAATTTGAACAGACTCCACAACCTAGTAGTTGTGACTCCGGATCGCTACACTTCTGTCGATTGTAGAGTTGGAACGCCTGTAAAATTTGCCTTTACATGGCTGGCCCAAGTAATAAAAAGCTTCATTGAGGCTCCGAAACTGTATGTAGGCCTTCCGGCAATGTGCGCCTGTAATGTTTCGGCGCCGTGACCATTCTATATATATAGGCAGCCTGAAAAATCGAGCACTATTAGGCTAAAACGGCTCAGGTTTGCTCTCACGCTGAAGCGCACTCACCCGTTTATTAGCTTACATTACCCCAAATTGCCTTCATGCGAGAGTACTACATAGGGTGGGGGGGGGGGGTCACAAACATGAAATATACACAAGAAATAAAACTACACTAAATAAACACACGCGCAAGTAACATAAGATCGATAGATATGAACAAGGGGTATATGCACTTATTCATGAAATCACAATAGGTCTTTTACATAATATGTTATTATGTACATATAACAATAAGTAATGACTAATCTGCTACCACTTACTGTTTTCTTGCAGCAAGGTTTGGAACGAAGGTAATTTAGCTTCAGTAGCTATGAATAATGGTAGGTTATTCCATTCTAACAAGTGCTCAATATTTGAACCATGGTTCAGCCTAACGATATCCAGAGGGGGCGCCAACCCCACTTTGCATTCAGTTTTTTTTTACCGCTACCCTGTGCTAGCGGCACGTGCGCAAAAGCCTGGAGACGAGCGGAATCGACCATCGTTTCCCCGAATGATTGTACGAAAAAAGCCCTTTGTGCTTCGAAATGAGATGCATGGCGTGCCGGTGCCTTTCGAGCACAGATAAGATAACGAGATGCTCATTGAAGAGCGGGTCAGACCGTTGCAGTCTTGGCGGAGCTCGCTGAAGTTTGCTTAAAACAATTGTTTAACATGTAATTGTAACCACAATATCTTGTTTCTGTCGTATGTGCCACCAATACCCTTACATCAGGAATATGGGGTATGTCAATGAACTTCTCCATTTTTCGACGGGGCTAATAGCTGCTTGAGCCTACAACGCGATGCTACATCTTGCACGAGATGTCCGATTTTACATATTATGGTAGTGGGTTAGTCTATATCTGGTGCCTGCAACACCATATGTACAAATTAAATTTTTCAAGAATGTTGAACGTCGAACAGTAACATCCTATGCCCATTAGAGAAACCAGCAGCAGTGTTGTTTCGAACCAGCGTCCCTGCAGGTGAGGCGGACGCTCGAACACATGTGCACGAAGCCTGCGGTAGCCTGTTGTTTCAGTTTATTGAACGGGAAAAAACGAACTTGTCATTACATTTAAATTCATTCGAAGCGTCATGCATAAATAAAGGTGTCAATCGAAGCAAAAGGCTTTGTCTCAGCATAGCAACATCAGATGCAATCACGTTTCACACGGACATCTAGCTCGCAAGATAGGAGTACCATTGTATCGCTTCGACTACAGTATCTTGTAGTATTAATGATCTGTGCGCAAAAACATTTCTGTTTCTTTCTCCGAAGCATACCATAATTATGTGTGCCAGATGTTGACTTCGAGCCATAAATCTGTCTTTCTACTCTTATATGTTTTACCTTAGTAGCAGCACAAAGGAATTGTAGACGTCTGGAGGCTCGGAGGGAATACTTATAGCACGCCTTTCAGGCTTCCACGGAACTTCTTAATTTTTTTTCTTATATGGGTCGCTATGGATAAATTATAGAACATCGGCAACGTTAGACTCTCAACGTTTTAGTAAAAGAATAACAAAACATACTACTGCTTTTTTTGGGTGTATTACCCTTTCCTTGTGGAGTTGTAATTATTCGTCATTCCGGACACCAATCAATTAACTTGATTTTAAATTTCAGAGCTACTGCCAGTTCTCTCAAGTATGTTGAGTTTCACGCAACTGTCTTTTTTTATGCATCAATATTGACATTTCTGCGAAGATAGCGATATGAATTTCCACGTTCATTCATTTTCGTGTCCTGCTACCTGGTATCTGACGCACAATATCTGTCCTAGGTGAGACACTTTTTGGGTTGCATTGTTTCTCGTATTAAGCGATGACAGAAAGGTTCTTGTCGAAGTTGGACTCCTTTGAATAATGATTCCATTGGGAAGATAGAAATGTGTAATTTTCGGCCAGGGATATCGTAAGCTGGAAAGCATGTTCTTGGATCTCAGTCAGTGGGAGCCGTATTGAAGGCAAGCTATTTGGGAAATATTGTATATGCGTGTATATAGATGGCATTACATTTATTGACTGAGACGAGTTATTGGAGGCCCATTCGGTCTAATAGGGTGTACGTTTAAGTCAACGTATAGCTAGCGCCTAATACACGATCGCTCGTAAATGTATATAGCTCCCCAAATGCAGCGACGCACTCTGTGCGCCATCAAATACCTCTGAACCATTTCATCGCAAACGAGGACCATCGTACAAACGCTACTATTAGCGGGATAAGCTTCTAGAAGTCTGGGTCCTAATTATATCAGTCTAAGAGCATGTACCATACCCCAGCCAGAAACTTCCATGAGTTACAGTGAACATTAGATTTACAACATAGTTCGATTACCAGAACTACAATTCTAAATTTGGGAAATCCAATTTTGTCATAAAGCTTTACACTACCTTGAATTGTGAGTCACGATCTCCCAAATTACTTGGATATGTCTGCTGATTTAGCACCCGGAATGCCTCAGTGGCTCCGTAATGAATAGATGACGACAGGGCCGTTTTCATGCTTTTCTGGATCAAAAAAACATTTCTCGAAGGCTGTTTCTTCTTTTCTCCGTGTGTCCATCCTACTTCAGAGCATTCGTCTAATTCCATACCACTCAAAAGAAATACCTGAACGCGGTCGAACAACGCAGCAATGCGATACCGATTAGTGAGTCTTGTTGAAACGTCGACATTTACTTGCACGTACCCCCACAGTTTTTATAAGATGTCCCTGTTTTACTCTTTGGTTGCGGGCGCTGTTAGATGGCTAATAGCTTGAGAGGGGTTTTCAGTTTCTATTTTTGATGAAGAGCTAAAGGCAGCATGGCACCGATTTTTATTCAACTCACAACATTCTAGCTAATTTCATGCAGTTTTAAAAGGAAGCTTTAGCTCGTGTGTTCCTATCAGAATACGTGTAAAAGCAGAATTCGTTTTTCTCGCAACCACTGCACGAGATCTAACACGAATTGCTACATTTAAAAGAAAAACTTAAACTCGAGTGACTGCTCGTACCGAATATTTATTTAGACCGTCAATTTTTAATAGAAATTGGCAAAAATCAACAATTTTCAGGACGCAAAACTATCAAGTATACAGTTCTCTAACACATCAAGTGAAAATCATATCACAATTCTGTGAATTGCATGTGAAAGTACATCTAAAGCGGAGAAATGTGATATGTTAGACATAAATGTAAAAAAATCAGTAATATGAAAATTAGTTTTTTCAGAGCCCTTGCACACAACGCAACAATGATACGTAAGATAGAAATTAACATATCAAATTTGTCTGCTTTTAATGATCGAATGGGTGCCGTTTACAGAACCGCGATATTTATTGTTGATGCGGAGCCATTTATTTAAAACTTTGTATAATAATTTCTTTCGATATTTAGAATTTTTGAAAATCTTTATCACAAAGTCCAGCCCTTTAATCAAAGTTCTGCTTCGACCAGTCCCTAGAATTTATTTTTCTCTCTGAAATGTCGCAAATTTCATTAAGTTGGTCCAGGGGTTATCCCAGAAAACCGTCTTTGCGTTTTACAAGTACTTGAATTGAGTGCGTGGGAGTGGGGCTCGAGCTAAAGCTTCCTCTTAAAAACAAATTAGAATGTATCAACTCAAAACAAATTGAAACAGTAAGCACATGATAAAAAAAGTTACACGCGTATGCAAAAAACCGCACCCACATGAGTTCCGACTAGACCACGACAACATCTTAAATTAGGCCTCTTTTCCCTTGCTGGAAGCATACGTCCTTCAGCGCGTGGTTTAAGAAGAGAAAAAATTGTTGTGTGGAGGTAGATACAACAAGGAAACGTATTCACACTATCTTTACAAGGAAAGCAACCACTGAACCTTATGGTTAAATGCGGGCGCCTGTTCAACAGCCTCTTTTTCATCGACGCTCCTGTAGAGGAATATTATGCAACATGACCTCCGGCTGCTAAATCAGCGTGACGGACCTTCCTATAGCATAGAGGAGCGGTAAAGTTTAACGCGGGATACGTGAACAACGTCTGTATGCGGCGAAACAAACGGAGATGAAGACTGGAGAGGACTCATCTCAAAAGGAAGATAGGAACTCATCTCAAAAGGAACACGTCTTAGGACAGAGCAGGGTGCGGAGTACATGGAAAACAATTTTTCAGATAGTCAAACACGCCGAGTCGGAGTCCAAAGGAGCACAAGGGCAAGTCGGAGTCCATAGGAGCACAAGGTCACGCGACGTCACAAAACCGCAAGAACTCACGCATCAATGTGACGTGTACGCGTTAAAGGTGCATTAATATGCCGAACAAAACTTAATTTTCTTCTGAATAGCCGCAGGCTGTCCCGTTCGGAAAAGAATAAAAAATGGCTGCTGCCGATCGCTCAGGTACTGGCTACTCGCACCTGCCGGAGAGCAAGGACTTATTTGCGTGTTATAAAACTTTCTGCGTGGCCGCGTAATGTTTTCGAGCACTTTCAGTACGTTTACGACCTCGTTCTGCCAACTCTTCTTTGCTGAGGATCCGTTTTAGCGTGATTCTTCAGCTTCCGTTGCATGCCGCCGCGATTGTCGAGGAGCCACCGCAAGCTATGCAAGGGAAAGCGGACCAATCGCAGACGCCGGCACCACCCTCTTCATCCGGTTATCGATATGCACTGCAGTGGCTCGGCCCCATCGAATCCCTCTCCACTTGAGCGTGCTCCTCGCCTCTTGTGAGCCAATTAGATAAGACAAACCGCTCAGTGTAGGCAATGTTATTCGTTTTTAAAGGAAACAAATGTGAGCTTCTATGAACGAGGAGACCGTTTGAGGGGTCTCTTGAGACAACCCTCCGGGTAACCACCTGATGCTTGCGTCGGCTGTTACGCAAATTTCACGTCAGGAGATTAGAATAAAAATATATTGGAATAGTTTTACGTTATAGGGCCCCAGGTAGACGTTGTGGCGATGCAATGTGCCATCTTTTACGAAGAGGCGAATGGATGGATTGGGTGCTGCAGAATCCAGCTTCTTAAAAGCTGAGGTAAGATGATATTACGGCGCTGCTCGTCACGGAACTGGCTTATAGCGGATAGCGAAAGCACACATGCAGGCGCGTCACCGGAGGCTTTAGGCGGATCAACAGCATTGCATGGCAAACAGTCAGCGTCCCGGTGCAATCGGCCAGACTTTTAAGAAACAGAGTATGTGTATTCTTGGAGCCAGACTGCCCACGACCAGGACGTCCCGTTCTATCTATAAGGGAAGCAAGCCCGCAAAAGATTTGCGGGTCGCTAGTCACGGTGAAATGCCCGCCATGTAACTAGGGGCGCAATCAGCCCACCGCCCAAACGAGAGCAAGACACTCCCTATGCCTGATAGATTAGTTCTGTTCGGCTGGGGAAAGGAGACGGCTGGCATAGGCATAACACGGGCATGATCATTCTTATGCTGGACCAATGCAACGCCGATTCCGTAGCCGCTGGCATCGGTGTGTAGTTCTCTTGGAGGGCTGGCGTCGAAATGAGCCAGGCCAGGTGGTGCAGTGTGCACCCCAAAAAAACGAGAGACCTAGCTTCAGTAAGCTTTTGAGAGGACGTGCGATTTCCGCGAAATTCTTTGCAAAGCGATGGAAGTAGGCGTACAGTCCCAGAAAGCTGCGAACTACCTTTGTGCAAGTTGGAACGTGGAATTTCTAACACGGTTTCAACTTTATCAGGATCGGGTGAACAGCGGTCGACTCGACGAGATGACCGAGTATTGTAACTTGCTGACTACTGGAATGACACTTTCATAAATTGTGTTGCAGGCCGGCGTTGCGGCCGGCGTTGCGAAACCCAGAATGTATACAGCAAAGTCGGTCGAGACGCGTTTAATATATCGGTCAAAATACAATGACGACAATAAGGTAACGCATGCGAAATGAGCACTTAAAACCATTTAAGAGGGTGTTAAGCTAAATGCATGTCTTTAAATTGATAAAGGCTGTCAGGGGTAACAGAATCAGTATTCTCATGATCCATGTCATCGATGGCGATCGACCAGTGTCCTCATCAACGTACGATTGAAGAAAAATACTTGGCGCCGAGGAGGCAATCAAGGGCATCGTCTATGTGTCGGAGCGGCTACATATCTATTTTGGCGATCTTGTTAAGTTGACAGATGTCCACGCAAAATATCCATCTGTCGTGTTCTTTTTTTCTACAAGAACCACACGAGGTACCTAAGGACCGCCGGACAGCTCGATTCTATTTTTGGCGCGTATCTTGTGGACCTCCTCTTGAATTATCTGGAGCTTAGCTGAAGATACCCTGTATGGCCGTCGGTGGATCGCATGGGCATCGCCAGTGTTTATGCGGTGCTTGAGAGCGCATGTTTGATCAAGAGGACGGTCACAAAGGTCAAAGACTTCCCGATAAGAGGAGAGGAGGCGAAGGAGATTGTTAGTTTGGTGGAGCGAAAAATCTGGAGCGATCATTTTCTTCAGCTAGGAAGGTGAGAGATGGGGTGAAAAAGACGTCAGGAAGGCGTCAGCATAGCGAGAGAAATGTCATGTGGCAGTAATTGCAAGCACAGCCTGAAATTCATCACAGGAAGGCAAGCAAGATTGTCTCGTAGAGGCAATATTGCTTGTCAAACTGCAGTGATGGGAGCGATCATATAGTCACCGTCAGGTGCTGATGGAGACCTCATAACAGAGACACAAGTGACGGCTTGCAGAGGCAAGCGGACGTGCTCAGCTTAACGCATAACCGTTCCGAGCCGTTGGTACGACAAGCTATACAATACCAGCGGGTCAATTGATCAAGGCGGAGAGGGCGGTTAACAAGTGGATGGTGGTGGTGGTGGTGGTGGTGGTGATGTTGAAGCAGGCGGGGTTAGCCTGGCATACATAGCCGGCAATTGTTCCGCCTGATCCTCCTTCAAGTTGAGATCAGGGATGCGTCACCAGGTGTCGATGAGCCCCGTGTCTCGCAGGAAGGCTATCAGCAGGCGTTGCGCTCTCTTCCTGAATGCCGCGGGCCCTCCGGGGAAAACAACGTCTTCAAAGGTCCTGTGCGTGAGACCGCTTTTTTGCAGGTTGTTGACCAACGCTTTTCTTTCTGTGTCAAACTGTGGGCATAGCCAAATGAAATGTTCGATGTCACCAATGTCACCACAGAAAACACAGAGTGGGGAAGCGCGAAGCCCAGTCTTGAATAACCAAGCTGGGGTGTATGCGGAGTCGGTCCTGATGCGGTATAAAAGCGTCGCTTGTTCGCGTGTAAATCCATGAGTCACACAGGATTCGTGTGGATTCTTGTGCATCTGTCTAAAGTGAAGGCGGATTGCATCCTTAGGGACCGAGTGGAGACCGAGGATGATATCATTGGAACGGTAGGCGAGGACAGTGAACGAAACAAAAGTTTGGCAGCCGACAACACTGACATGTGCGGTACATAGGCCAGTACGGGGGACGTACCACTGTCGGCCACCCGTATACAGCATGGGATAGGGCAGGGGTCATTACTTTCTTCAAATGCTGACGGAGGTGCGAGCTCATCGCAGAAATATGGGCGCCGGGTCGATCAAATTTTAGGACAGGTCAAATACCAAGAACAACCCCAGGAGCAGCAGCCGTAAGTTTCCTGAAGAGAAATACCGGGAGCAGCTCGGCAACGGGGATTGACGTGGGGAAGCTGAACGAGAAGGCCGGCGTCGTGGTCAGACCGAGTGGCTGTACAGGGCGGTGGTCGTAGTGTTCTCGGCAGATGTTTCTTGTTGAACTGGTATTTGTACCTGGTTCTGGCTTCGCGGTAGTTAGCGGAAGCTGGAAAAGCTTCTTCGAGAAGGCGTGGACCAAGGACTTCGACAATGCCTTCAAATGTGTCCGACACGTCCACATGGGAACTAAATTTGTTTGTCGTTAGGAATCCTCCATGCATTCTGATCACGATAATGGGCAGCAGGACATCGGCATTGGAGAGAGTTAAAGGTGGCCGAATTATAAATATCATAACGGCCCACAGAAGAGATTGTTTGAATGCGCAAGTTTGCCAGTTCTTGACCAAGAACGGATTCCATATGCGATACGGTGTGTTCGGGATCACTCTGTTCCCCTTGCATGAAATGGGCGCGCGATACGGCTCCGATTTCGTGTGAAAAAAATCGGGTGATAGTGTCTGACGATGAAGGCTAAGTCGCAAAACGAAGGTCCTCGCAGGTTGATGTCGATGTCATGTTCGGAAGCTCGCGAAGTTCAGGGCTCTGTGCAGGTTCTTAACATCTTCGAAGCGTCGGCATTCAACACTAATCGCGTCGACTGTTGAAGAGCCTTTAAAGATGATAAAGCTAAATGCATCGTGCGCGGTGCCCTACACTAGGTGCGTGACTTTACCGGCTTCAGTTATCTTGGCGTCAACTCTCCGGCAAAGAGCCAGGGCATCCTGAATGTACGTGAGGTGCAACCTGTAGATGTCTCATACGTGAGGCACATGCCTTCTTGGCGACTGGAGGGCAGCCTGCAGGTTGGCCAAAAAAGTCGCCATGTTTCGTCTTACATACGCCCCTGCTTGTGATCTTCTCTTCGTTTTTTTTTGAACTATGCCTTCGCATATCTCTTTAGATATGCGAAGGCATGCGAAGGCGACGCTGACTTGACGTGACCTCCTCCTAACACTGGTTATCAGCAGCGTAGTAAATGCAAGCTCACGTGGATAACTCGTTTGTTGCATGAGCTCCACTGTTAAAAAAAGCAATATGCTTTAGAAGCAGTTAAGCCCGTTCAATTTCTGAGTGTCGTCAGCATAGCGTATGGAGTGAAAAAAATGTCCCAAAGAAGTTCCCTCTTGAAACCTGGCTCGAAATTGAACCTGCGGCAAACATAGGAGGCAGCGTTTCGGGGAGGTAGAATAGCAATGCACAAAGAACATATGATTGTGCAAATCACAGTCTTGGCGTTGACGTTTACCGAGTTACGTTGTTGAAACAGACAATTCTTGTGATAAATACAGGGCCAAAAATTTATTGCCAGGCAATTAAGAAAACGAATTAATTCAACTAGTAAAATGCTGTTTAAATAAAACGAATGAACGATGAAAATATGCACGGCGCTCGACTTTTGTGCCCCACTGGATCACTAGGGCGGCGTAGTTTTATTTGTTTGTTTCTGCATGCTTTGCGAATGGCTACTCCCTCCATATATGAAAAGTACGCTTCCCAATAATAAAATAGGTTTAAATGACTGGCTCCAGCCTTCGCCATGTTTTTTTTCTTTCTGTTGCGGTGTTCCTAGGTTAGAAACATGTACCAACTATTTACCAGTTTTTCCGAGACAGCATGCATGTGCCGTATATGTTGCTGAACTGTTCCGGAAGAGGAAATTGTAAATTTCACGGAATGAATGCTGGACGAGTTTGTGCAGGCACCGCGCGGCTGTCGTCAGACACGAGCGGGGTGTCGGCGGCGTGTTTGCGAACAGCGCCACGAACAGCAGAAGTCTGAACCCTGCCATGTGAAGAAGACGAAAGGTGCGAGGCGCTCCTGGCCTTTGCTATGATTTCGCACTCCGAGTGTTGAGGCCTGAGTAACGGAAAACGAATTTATTGGGTCTTCATTTGAGAAACAGCATGACTTTTGTGACTCCGGCACATTCATCGCACCAGGCATCAGGTAAAGTAGGACAATAGAGCAAATTGCGATGGAAATGCACCCCGCCAATATAGCTCACCGTGCAAACTATGACGTAGAGCACCAGCAGCCATGTTCCGCATGTTATTTTTCTATGCATGGTAACAGATCGGCGAAAATCAGAAATTTTATGAAAACAAAACTGTCAAGTTTACAGTTCTGTAACTCAGCAAGCATAGTACATCTAGAACGGACAAAATTAGCATGTTACACATGAATGTAAAAAAAATTCATTAATATGTAAATACAGCGTTTGCAGCATCTTTGTAGAGAACGCAACAACTTCACGTAAGATATCAATCGATACAATAAATTTGTCCGGTTTAAAATATTTATGGGTGCTGTTTACGATACTGCGATATTTATTCTTGATGCAGAACTATTATTTATAAACTTCGTGCGTCTATTTTTGACGAACTTTCTAATCTTTAAGTATCGCTTTCGGAAAATTCCGACCCTCAATCAAAATTCCCCTTCCAACAGTAACTAAGATTTAACCTTCTCTCTCAAATGCAACCAATTTCATTAAAATTAGTATTGGCGTTTTACAAGCGTTTGAATAGGTGGCGTTGCAGTTGGGCTCGAGCTAAAACTTCCCCTTAAAAACGATATTGGAATGTATCAATTCAAAACAGGTTAAAAGAATAAGCACATGATAAAAATATTTAACACGCGAGTGCACAAAAAGCGTACACAAACGCCTTCGAACTAGAGCATGACAATATCTTAAAGGGACACTAAAGCGAAACAATAAATCAGTTTAGACTAATGAAGCATTGTTTGAGATCCCTGCAGGCAGTCATTTAAAAAAATATGATTTATATATGATTGGCCCATTTATCTGGAAACAGCCACCGGACCGCTTCATGAATCGCACGCAACTGCCAGCATTGAATGGTACTCATTTCATTTGCTGGCAACCGGGATCTTCAAAGCCAACCGCTTCGACAGACAGCATAGGCTGCACCGTATATGAACGACCATCCGCATTCCCCGCGCTGGGGCACAACACCGTTTCGGACATGGAGTGCTCACCCGTGCTCACATTTCAGGTTGGTTACTTGAACCGCTGTTCTTGTCTGAAAAGTAGCAACCGGTGTCTTTTTGCGGTGTCGTACCCTAGTGAGCTAATGTCGTTACTGAAGTGTGGCAAAAACTTGTTTTCTTTATGCATATGTCGGTTGCGCCTACTTCTATCCGGTGATATAGAATCAAACCCCGGGCCGGATGTGCTGCATAACGTTCTCGCAACCTTCCGACGTAATGAATCCGGCCAGGACGAGATTCGTAATGACCTGCGAGCACTAAAGAATTGGCAGGCGTCAGTTGATGTCGAGCTGAAGCAGTTGTCGACTAGGCTCCGGGCTGTAGAAGTCGATATTGTTTCAATGAAAAGTTCGGTCAACGGTACATCGCCCGAATCACTGAATATAGCTAAAAGCATTTCCACACAGCTAAAAATAATACAACCGTGCTGTGAAGACACAGGAAATAGAGTTCGCCGCTGCAACTTGCTATTTTTTGGAATCGGAGATGACAAAAGCGAATCATGGTCATTATCAGAATCAAAAATCATTGACATATGTAACCAACACCTTGGTATCACTATCGATCCAGCTCAAATAGACCGCGCGCATCGCCTCGCTCAATACAACGATGAGAAGAATAGACCGGTCATAGTCAAGCTCGGCTTTTTTAAGGATAAGCAGCGCGTAATAGAAAAAGGCCACAAGTTCAAGAACACGAATTATGCTGTTCGTGAGGATTTTTCTTTGCAAACCCGTATCGCTCGGCGCAAACTGATTGACTTCGCAAAAACCAAAAACGTGCCAATTTAAGCTAACCCTCGATAAAAAAAGAATCGATAACAATGTGTACACATACGATGCAGCGTCCGCCGCTGTTATCCCCCTACCCAGATAGCAAAGACCTAGGCTGGGAAGACGTGCCTTTAAGAAAAACCCCAATTCATTACACGAGCCTATCGTGCCCTCGCACCTATCTATATCATTAACTAACATTCGTAGCATTCTTCCTAAACGCAATGAAGTTTCGTCATACTTTTCGTCGACTGCGAATGTGATGTATTAGCACTTACGGAAACTTGGCTCAGCTCTGAAATTACGGATGGCGAAGTTCTACCCGATTATAATGTTTACACTATCTATCGCAGAGATAGGGACGACAGAAGAGGTGGGGGGGTATTGCTGGCCATAAAAAAACATATCCCGTCATTTGTTGGGCCGATGTCATCCAGTCTCGAAATTCTGTGGGTCAGCGTAACATTTCCCCAATCGAATACAATTTATGGTGTATGCTACAGACCACCCGATGGCTCCTGCAATTTCCTTTCCGAATTACACAATAACATTACGTCTATTCGATCCAAATATAGCAAAGCTGATATTTCTATTCTTGGTGACTTTAACTTTCCAGACATTGACTGGCAAAACTTGCGAGGCCAATCACGTGCATCTTGGGAGTTCGTTCAACTAACACTTGATATTTCACTTGTGCAAATAATAAACCAGCCTACTCGTATCAATTATATTTTAGATCTTGATCCATCATCCGCGCCCGAGAGGGTTAACGCTATCACTTTTACGGACGGGTTCAGTGACCACCGGTTGTAACAATTCACAGTTAATACACCTTCACGCTCACGTCACCTGAAAACTAAACAAGTATTTGATTACAAAAGAGCAAACGTCAGCGCTATAAACAATGGTATGGAAACCTTCACGTCCTCATTCTTAGCAACTTTTTCTGAGCGGACAGTGAACGAGAATTGGTGCCTGTTCAAAGAAAAGTTAATGGAATTAGCACATGCGCATATACCAAAGGTTTCATTTCGCGTTAACTCGTCGAAACCATGGTTCACTAAAGCTCTTCTTACTCTAAAGAATAAAAAGAAACGTCTTTACAGGACGGCCAAACGTGTTGACACGCCTGCGTCTTGGAGCAAACACAAGTCTTGTGATGCAGCCTACTGTAATGCCCTGCGTCAAGCCAAGCAAAAGTATTTATCTTGCTATCTCTCCCGTTAAAGATTCCGACATTTCACAACAACTTGATAGTTATGGCTTGCCGATTGCACGAGAGCTTTCAGCATCTATATTTAACAATTACCTCACGTCCGTATTTACAAAGGAAGACCATTCAAATATATCAACCCCTGTCGAACTCAATTGTACATACATGGCCCCCTTCAATATAACAACCACTGGTGTTGCTGAGCTGATCAACAACCTCGAGATGTCAACTTCTTCCGGCATGGACGGTATAAACTCAAAAATCTTAAAATATACTGTAGTTTCCTCTAGCACAGTCCTTTCCGGCTTGTTTCAACAGTCCCTCTCAACAGGGGAAGTTCCGTATGACTGGAAGGTCGGTAAAGTTATACCTTTCTTGAAATCTGGCGATAAAAGCACTGTTAACAATTACCGCCCAATATCACTAACAAGCGTTCCCGGTAAGTTACTAGAACACATAGTCTTTTCAAACGTAGCAAATCACTTGGAAACTAACAAGTTCTTCTTTAAACATCAGCATGGTTTTAACCTCCTCAGACCGGAGAAGAAAGTTCTGCTAGAAAGTGTTTATTTCGTATATCATGTTTCCAGTTGTAACCCCCAGAACACAAATTAACAGCAATTTCAGTCATAGCGATCTTGAGCTGTGTGATAATGCATGTCCCCATACAGGGACATCTGGGTCTCTATATATATATATTGGCTGCGCATTGGGACACCCCTCAGAGGAGGAAGAAACTGCAAAACTTTATTGATATTTAGAAATGAGCAGTAAAATGCAACTGTGAAGTCAGGCGTGAAAATTGTAGAAGCAATTTCTCCCAACTTCAATGCAGAGGTAGACGTTGCACTGGGCGCATCGGCGGCGTGTTTTCATCCCGCAGCCTGGGTTGCGGCATCTTTGTCCGCCTGCGAGATCATCTTTAAGTGGTAGTTGAAGAGCCCCTTGTTTTCGGAATGTTTGCGAGGGAAGAGCATTTGGTCGCTTTCTGGGTTGGATGCCCATTTCGTCATCATCCGAATGTACTTGTTCCATGTTTCCACAAATCAGCGCCTCCAGAACGTACATCTTGAAATCAAGGTAGCCCAAGTTATTCTTCCTCGGCAGCCCCATGGCGTTTTTGTCCGCTCTGTACTGAAGCCATCCGTTGACGCAAGCAAGGTCTGACATGTGCAAAATGGTACGAAGCGTCCACCGATTCGTTCCGCTTCACTGCGCGTACAGAGCTAGCATTCTGTCAGCTACGTCGACTTCTCCCATTTTGTCATTGTAATTTTTCATAATCAAGAATACTGACTTATATATTAGCTTCCGGACGTGTAGTGAAAAGATCTTAGTACACGAAGCCAATCAAGAACTGCCAGCACTGAGACCCAGCGTCCCTCTACAGGGACATTTCACTGAGTGCGAAGCGCGGGACAGAAAACAATGTATTTTCGCAAGGAACACCACTTAAAATGTTCGCTCAACCATAACAATTCTGAAAACATAGCATAAGGCTTCCATAAGGTGTGTTATCAACGATCAAAATGTTCTTAAGTCGCCGTCGTGAGTAAAAGGTGCTCGTGCAGATTGCAGCCATGTTGTCTTCTCGACGAAGCAAACAAACTCTCCCCGCTCTTCACAGATGGCGCTACAATGCTTGTCCTCCGACAGGGAGACCAGTTCTCTGTGCTATAAAAGCTCAGTCTTAAGTCAGAACCTGAGAACCAATGTCCCCGTACAGGGACGTGGGGTCTGAAGAGGTTAACAAAGGACTATCATGTGAAACGCAACTATTCGAATTGACTGCGGATATTTTCCTAAACATGGATAAGGGCATGCAAACAGATTCCATTTTCATAGACTTCGCTAAGGCTTTCGATCGCGTTGCTCATTGCCGTGTCATAGCTAAACTCTCATGCTTAAACATCGATTCTCTAACAGTATCTTGTATAAGAAATTTCTTGTCATTCCGTAAGCAATTCACCGTCGTCGATAACTTTATTTCCAGTATCAGCGATGTAACATCTGGTGTCCCACAAGGAAGCGTACTCGGACCATTATTTTTCTTATCTATATTACCGACCTTCCATCCGAAATAACGTCATCCATTGGCTTGTTCGCAGACGATTGTGTGATCTATCGTGAAATCTGCTCACCTTCCGATCACGTCGCGCTCCAACGAGATCTTGACCGTATTACTAACTGGTGCTCTTCTTGGCAAATGACTCTAAACACTGATAAATGCAAACTAATAACATTCACCCGCAAAAAGACATTTTCCGCTTTCGATTACTCACTTGATAACAACCCCGGCACACGCACCAACTCATACAAGTACCTCGGCATTCTCCTTACACCTAAACCGTCATGGTCTGCGCACATCGAAAAAATAACTGCTAAAGCTTCACGTACGCTAGGCTATTTTAAACGCAACCTTCGTGATGCTCCTGTCCTCACCAAACAAATCGCTTATCAGACTTTTGTGAGGCCACAACTGGAATTCGCAGCCCCTATCTGGTCATCTCGCTAAGCTTACCTAATCGCATCTCTCGAATCGGTCCGAAACCGCGCCGCCCTCTTCATTGTCAGAGATTATCACCCCGACTCTAGCATGACAAGCATTAAGTCACCTTTATCTCTCTCATCTTTTGAATCACGAAGAGCCATAAGATTGCTTTGTCTATTTCACAAGATAATCCATAGCACGCGCCCGTCCACTCTGCCGCTCACTCGTCCATCTCGTACATCTCGGCGTTTGCATAATCATCTCAGTTTCCAGCGTATCTTTGGCCGAACAAAAGCTTTCAATTCTTCCGCCTTACCACGTGCCATTCAACATCGGAATAACCTACCAAACGACATAGTTGACATTCTTGACCCAGTATCCTTCAAAGCACGCTTATGCATATTATTTCCATAATTCGTCACAACTAAATCATACTGCGCAACTAAGTAAATACTTGTAGCGAAGTTGTATAGGTCTTTCTTTTTGTTTTGTTTGAATGTTTGTTTTGAATTGCTTTAACACTATTACAGACTTGTTCTTTCACCTTCACCTGCTACCATTTGTACAATTTCTTGGTACTCCTTTTTGTTACTTCACACACTCGTTTCTTTCAGGTATCCCGTTATTTATATTGTTAGATCTTTGTTCTTTCATGTTTACTCGCTAACAATGTATAATTTCTTTTTAATCCTTTCTTTTTTTTTGCTAATTCCCTGTATCCTCCCCTCACGCAATACTCCTTCGGGAGCCTGTGAGGTAAATGAATAAATAAATAAATAAATAAATAAAAAATGAAGGCCCAAGCATCTGTATTTGAATTTCGTGCCGAAACCCCAGCGCCGGTACGTCAGCGTGACGTCAAGGATTCCTAAGTATGTTGTCGCATTTGGGCCGCGTTGGCTGAATAAAGGTTCCAGAAACTTAACATATTTCATATTTGATTCCTTTAGAACACAATGAAGTCAATCTGCACCGCTATGTATTATTACTAGGCCCTTGAAAATGTCATCCAAATCCAAGACGTCACCGCCCCCACGTGCGGAAACTTAAGTAGGCGTCGCCAGCCGTATTTCGTTCTTGCGCTTTTTCTGGCTTATTAAACGTCTTATCGTTGTAAGACTGCTGTTTTTGGAGCTGTAGAACGGTAATTTAGTGATGCAGAAGAAATCATTCTTCACTTTAGTGCCCCTTTGGGTTAAACAGTTTTCACTTGCTGGAGACTGTGTAATTCAGGCCGGTGTCTTAAGACCAAAAACTATTGTTACGTGTAGGCAGAAAAAACTGAAAATACACCATATTTAGAAGGCAAGCAACCACTGAATCTCATGGTTGAATTCGCGCGCCTGTTCAAAACGCTCTTTGTCATCGACGCTCCTATAGAAGAACATTATCCAACATGACCCTCAGTTACTGAAGCGCCGTCACAGTGGTTGTTATAGTATGAGGAAGCGGTAGAGGTTAATGCGGGATAAGTGAACGACGACTGCAGGCGACGAAACAGAAGGAGAGGATGACTGAAGCTGACTAATCTCGCAAGTAATGTCGCTTACACGTCTTAGGACAGGGTAGGGTCCGGAATACTGGGAAAACAATTTTTCAAAAATTTGAAGACGCCGAGTCAGAGTCCACAGGAGCACAAGGGCAATCGGGGTAAGATAACGTCGCTGTATGGGTGCCTCTGGTGGTTTTGCGATATCGTAAGGCGATGGCGAGAAACCTGGCGTGCATCGTCGTGGCGTGCATCGCTCGCGTAAGGAGTAAGCCCGCGATGCCACATAGTGGCCAGCGTGGATGATAGTGCCAAAAGGTAACGTAGGGTCGCGGCTCAACAGAAGCTAAAAGGCTGCATAACCGCGGTGAGGCGTCCTAAATTTGCGTTTTGTCGCACCAGAGCGAACGAGGTCGTCGATAACACTGGAGAGAAAGTAGCGACCGCGCTCCGTGAGGAGCAGACGAGAAGCTCTAAGGAGGCCTCACGTGGTAGGAAATCAGCGATGGCTCTGGCCCAACTGGCAGGGAGAGCGTGTGTAATTGGGTATCGGGTGGTGTGATCTGTAGCAACGGCAATATTTTCGATGCCATCAGCAGAGGTAGGCAAAGAACCGAGGTGTTCAAGACCAACTCCGAAGAAGGGGTCAGATGAAACGTCAAGCTGCTGAAGAAAGCCAGCAGGGGGCATAGGTGGTTTCCTTTAGCATTGGCACATTTCACATGCACAGACGTATCACCGAACGGAGCGGTAAAAACGTGGCCAAAATAAGTGACGCCGAACGCGATGCTAGGCCCGGGAAACACCAAGATGCCGAGGGTCGGGGGGTCAAGGAGCTGGCTGAGGACGCTCAAGCGCACGTGCGTAGGAATAACAACCATCACTTCGTATCCGTCCTGGTAGACGTTGTGGCAATGCAATGTGCCATCTTGAACGAAGAGTCGTATGAATGGATTGGGTGCTGCAGAATACAGCTTCTTAAAAGCTGACTTAAGACAGAATCACGGTACTGCTCAACACGAAAGTGGCTTAGAGCCGATAGCGAAAGTGCACATGCAGGAGCATCAACGGAGGCTTTAGGCAGATCCACGTGATTGCATGGCAAACAGTGAGCGCCCCGGTGCAATCAGCCAGACTTACTGTAACTAGGGGCAGAATTTGCCCGCCGCCTTAACGAGAACACGACACTCTCGTTGCATGATGAAATATTTCTGTTCAGCTGGGGAAACGAGACGGCTGGCATAGGCGATAAGACGGGCATGGTCATTCTTATCCTGAACCAAAACAGCGCCGAGTCCGTAGCCGCTGGCATCGGCGTGTAGTCCTGTTGGACGGCTGCCGTCGAAAAGGGCCAGGTCAGCTGCTGTAATGTGCACCCCCAAAAAAAAACTCCTTGCTTCAGTAAGCTTGTGAGAGGACGTGTGATTTCCGTGAAATTCTTGGCAAACTTGCAGAAGTAGGCGGACATCCCCAGAAAGGTACACGCTTCCTTAGTGCCAGACAGAACGTGGAATTTCTAATACGACTTGAACTTTGTTAAGGTCGGGGCGAACACCGGCCGACTCGACGAGATGACCGATTATTGTGATTTGCTGGTGTACAAAATGGCACTTTGATCAATTAAGTTGCAGGTGGCCGTTGCATTGGCCGAAACACACAATGTATACAGGAAAGTCAGCCGAGATGCTTTCAAAAGTTGGTGAAAATACAATGACGCCATCAAGGTAACGCATCCAAATTACCACTTAAAACCATGTAAGAGGGTGTTAAGCGATGACATCACTTTAGACTGATAAAGGCTGTCATGGGTAACAAATACAGCCTTCTCACAGTCCATGTCATTGATGGCGATCTGCAAGTATCCTCACCGATTGAAGTTCGAGTGAAGAAAAATACTTGGCGCCGAGGAGGCAACCTAGGACATCGCCTATGCATCGGAGCAGCTACATACTTTTTTAGCGATTTCTTAGGTTGACTGTAGTCTACGCAAAATCTCAACTTGTCTTTGGTTTCAACAAGAACCACACGAGGTGCCCAAGGACTGCCGGACGGCCAGATTGTATTTTTGGCACGCGTCTTGTCGGCCTCCTATTGAATGATCTGGCGCTCACCTGAAGATACCCGGTATGGCCGTCGGTTGATAGGATTGGCATCACCAGGGTTTAGCGGTGCTTCAAAGCGCAGGTTTGATCAAGAAGATGATCACAAAGGTCAAAGACCTCTCGATAAAACGAGAGCAGGCTAAGGAGATTGTTACTTTGGTGAGGTGAAAGGTCTGGAGCGTTTAGGTCGGTAGGTGACAGATGGAGTGAAAAAGGCGAGATACTAGAGATATGCGAGCGAGAAACATTACGGGGAGACAAGGCCGAGATAACGTATTCGTAGGAAGGCGTCAGCGTAGCAAGAGAACTGCCCTGTGGGAGTCATTGCAAGCACAGCCTGAAATTCGTACAGGAAGGCAAGCAAGACTGTCTTGTAGAGTTATAAGCGTGTATGAAATACCAACACTTTGCGTCAACAGAACTGCAGGGATGGGAATCAACACATGGTAACCATCAGGTACTGGTGGAGACCTCGTAACAGATACACAAATGACGGCTTGCGGAGACACACGGACGGGCTCGGCATAACAAAGCGGGCTCTCAACCGTTCCTAGCAGTTGGTACGTCAAGCTCTACAATACCAGCGCAACAACCGATCTGGGCGGAGTGCGCGGTTAAAAAGTGGAGACTGAGGAGGACATGATCGGAACAGTAGGGGAGGAAGGTGGACGAAACAGAAGTTTGGCGGCCGGCATCCCTGACACGTGTGGTACATAGGCCAGCACGGGAAACCGACCACCGTCGGCCACACGTACAGCACGTGGAAGGCCGTATGCCCTAACTTTCGCCATCTGCTTATCGGGGTGAGCGCTCATTGCAGAAATATCGGCGCAGGGGTCAATCAACGCTGTGACAGGTAAGCGAACCATTTCAACGTCGATCAGCATCGACCAGCCTCACCCCGAGGAGCTGCAGCCGCCACTTTCCTGAAGAAAAATACCGGGAGCAGTACGGGGACGGGGGATTGGCGTGGGAAAGGTGAACAAGGAGGCCGGCGTCGTGATGTGGGCATGTGGCTGTACTACGCGGTGGTCCTAGTTTTCTCAGCAGATGTTTCTGGTTGAACTGGGGTTCGCACCTGGTTCTCGCTTCGCGATGGTTAGCGGATGCTGGAGAAGCTTCTACTAGAAGGCGCTGTCTAAGGTCTTCGACAATGCCTTGAAATGTGTCCGACACGTCCACATCGGAACCAAATTTGTTTGTCGTTAGGAATCCTCCACGGAATCACATCGCGATAATTGCCAGTAGGACAACGGAACTGGAGAAAGATGAAGCTGGCCGAATGGTAAATATGGTAAGTAAATATGGAATGGTAAGTTTGCCAGTTCTTGACCAACAAAGGATTCGATATGCGAAACGGTCGGCTAGGGAGCACTGAGTTCCCCTAACATGAAATGTGCAGGCGATGCGTCTTCGATTTCACGTGGAATAATTTGGGCGATAGTCTGTGACGTTGGAGGCTCAGTAGCAATGCAAACTTCCTCGCAGGTTGATGTCGATGCCGTGTTCACAACGTAGGCGAAGTTCTGGGCGATGTGCCGGATTTTAGCATCTTCGAAGAGTCTGCATTCAACAATTATCGCTTTGACGGTTGAAGAGTGTTTAAACACGATAAAGTTAAATGAATAGCCCGCGATGCCTTGCAGTACCTGCGCAACTTTACCGGCTTCTGTCATCTTGGCGTCAACTTTTCGGTTAAGGGACAGGACATCCTGAATTTACGTCAAGTACGACCTGCAGACGTCTGCACACGTGAGGCAAGTTCCTGGCGACACGCCGCCAGCCTACTTGCTGGCCAAAAAACTCACGATATTTCGGCTTACATACGCCCCTTATTGTGAGCTCCTCTTCGTTGCTTTCGAACTATGCCTTTACAGTTCCCTTTACATAGAATATTACACTCACCAGCATCAAGGTCGGGTCCCGCGTGTACTGGGCGCTTATGCTCTCAGATTGGAATGCAGTCGTCGACGTCGTGGCCATCTGCCCGGGAAAAGGTACCAGCTTCAGTGGGGGAGCAAGGATGATGGCTGGCATGGCGGCCACAGCTGACGCAGTTTCACCGTCGGCGAATATTGCGAAATTGGCGACTTGGCTACCGCTGCAGAGCTCCGTCTTCCGCCAAAGTCCCAGCACTTAGTCCAATATGTGACACGGAGGCGGACCCAAAAGCCAAACCTATTCTCCCCTATATTTACAAGGAAAGCAAGCACTGAACCATATGATTGAATGCACGCGCCAGATAAAAGGCGTCTTTTTCGTTGGCGCTACAATGGAGGAATATTACCGTAACAACACAGAAACCGCATGCACTGAAAGAATACTCAACCAAAGTATTCATTTTTATTACGGTGCTGGATGATTTAGGCACGTTCAGTCATCTGAGAACGTCCAAAAATTAGCCTCTAAATTAGAAAAAAAACACGACAATGTAATCCCAATATTTTCAGGTACTAAATTTCCGCTCATATCGTAAGAGAAAAGAACTTTGTACTTGATATCAACCTCCTATCAGTGGCTCTACATTTGTTTGCAACACAAAATATGGCAAACAACGTTATGGACGCACCTTTGAAACTATCTTATGGGTGCAATCTCCGCGAATTGCGACATCTTCTTAATTTTCTTCATAAACGTTCATTTGCACTTAATTCTAAAATATTTTAGTATGATAGAATAGTGTGTCCTTGCAGACGGTGTCAAGCCCGTTAAAAAATGTTTCTTTATATGTTACCGCATACTGATGTATGCAGTAATTTTTGTTCCTTTTAGGCAAGGACCCTACCGAGCAGCGTAGGGGGATGTAGTATTTGTTCACGTCTTTTCGTTCAACTCTATCTACAGCGTGTTTATTCGATGATTGAATGTTCTTGGCTTCAAGGCACCATCTCTTGCCTCCTCTTTTCCACGTCCATCTAAACCACATTATGTAAGCTTCAAGCTTTTATTACATTTGGTTCTGAAGTGTGACGCGGATAATGGCGTGACTTCTTTTTGCAACTTGTTTGTTACCTCGGCATGAAAATAATGCGCGACCGCTTATATTGCGCGTGTGAGACGACGCTGATTATGGACAATCGAGGATTTCGCTGATTGGCAAAACCGGTACGGGAGGTTGACTTGACGGGACTTGACTTCCTCCTAACACTGATTATCAGCAGCGTAGTAAATGCAAGACCACGTGGATAACCAGTTTGCTGCATGAGCTCCACTGTTAAAATAAAAGCAAAAGCCTTTAGATGCAGTGAAGCTAGTGCAATTTACGAGTGTCGTGAACATAGCGTACGAAGTGTAAAAAAATTCAAAAGGAGTTCGCTCTTGAAACCCGGCTCGAAATTAAACCTGGGGCACACACAGGAGCCCGCGTTTCGCGAACGTAGTATAACAATGCACAAAGAACATGTGATTGTGCAAATCACAGCGTTGGCGCTGACGTTTACCGAATTTCATTGTGGAAAGAGAAAATGCTTGTGATACATACAGAGACAATAATTTATTGCCAGGCCATGAAGAAAACGAATTAATTTAACTAGTAAAACGCTGTTTAAATAAATTGAATAAACAAGGAAAATATGTACGGCCCTCGACTTTTCTACCCCAGTGGATCACTACGGTGGCGCACTTTCATTTGTTTGTTTCTGCATTCTTCGACAATGGCTACTCCCACCATATATGAAACGTACGCTTCTCAATAATAAAATAGGTTGGGTATGACTGGCTTCGGCCTTCCCCACGTTTTTTTTTCTTTCTATAGTGGTGTTTTTAGGTCAGAAATATGTGCCAACTATTTGCCAGGTTTCCAGAGCCAGCATGTTTGTGCCGGATATGTTGCTGAACTGTTGCGGAAGAAAAAAAAATGCACGAGACGACTGTCGTAAGGCGTCAGCGACGTGTCTGCGAATAGCGCCGCGAACAGCAGAAGTCAGACCACTGGCACGTGAAGCAGAAGACGGGACCGAGGCGATCTTGGTGATTCCAGTTATATCACACTCTTGGTTTCGAGGCCTGAGGGACGGAAACGCATTTTTGGTGTGTCTTCATTTGAGAAATGTCTCCAGTTTTGCAAACCCGGCAGATTCATGGCCCCAGATGATACACAAAGTCGAAGAATATAGCAAATGACAATGCAAATGCACCCCGCCAATATCGCTCACGGTGCAAACTAAGAAATAGAGCACCAGCACCAATTTTCCACGTTATTTTTCAGTTCATGATAACATTGTCGCGTACTAAGTCGTGTAGATAGGCAAAGAACAAAATAAATTCGCCGACGATATATCAGATGTGTATAAAATACACGCCACTGGGTACGTATCCTTGGGCCACTGTGTGTTCAGCTCATTATGAGCCGCAGGAGACAACGGGCATCTGGCGCTCTTCATTAAACCTTTTTTGACGTCAACTTTCGTAACTGCAAGCATCACAACATCACACTTCGATATTGACGTGATGCGATTTTTCTTGGAAATGAGGAGCGGCGTAGATGTTTTTATTTTCCGGGTCCCAAAATGCGCGTTCTTGTAAAATAGGGCCTTCAACAATGCGCTTGTGCTCTGCAAGGGCCTTTTGTAGGAGATAATGAGCTAAGAGGCTTTCGCTGCAGCTGAAATGGCATAAGAAGCCTGATCGGACTTTCTCCTTACTCATACAATGACGAAGCATTTGTTAGAGACTGCAACGATTCCCAGTGTAACTGGTGTGTTTGTGAGCAATAAAATATAAGCTCCTAAATTTTCGAATCGGCTCCGTTCACAATGAGGTCTCATCACTACTGCATCCTTTCACGCTGCATACATAAGCCTGATGTACAAAGCATTAGTATGTTTCCCTCATGCCAAAAACTTCTCTTGAAGAAATTAACCTGTTTAACGTAGGAATAACTATGTCCATGTTCATGTGGGAGCTGTGCGCTGGGCGACGTTTATAATGAAGTGAGTTGTATAAGGAGGAATTCCAGATGCACTAAGCACTCCGTAATGAAGTCGTTCGACAGCATTACACTTCTTTGACAGAACTGTCACGTACACGTCAAATCCCACATAGCACGAGCTGGAGCACTTGCGTGAGCTCTAGCTTCTATTCGGCCACTAGAATTAACGACTCTCATCCTTGCGTCGCGACCAGGGGGGTGTAAGTTTTTCCCATTGCAGCTTGTGGTAGCTAACGCTTTCGGTGTTGTGTTAAACTGCACCCCTCCCGCCGACCGGGTCGACTATCCATTC
Organism: Dermacentor variabilis; assembly: GCF_050947875.1. Classification (NCBI taxonomy): domain Eukaryota; kingdom Metazoa; phylum Arthropoda; class Arachnida; order Ixodida; family Ixodidae; genus Dermacentor; species Dermacentor variabilis. The sequence continues at coordinate 156,763,410 of NC_134571.1, forward strand.
CCTCGAACCTTGCGAAATCGCTGTGAGACATTCCGCCCCCTTCGTGTTCGGCTCATGTAGTGCAGTTTCCTTCTGGAGTAAAAAAAATTCGACAATTACGGCACTCGTTAAAGCAAAGCCTATAAAATTTTTGATTTCGCGATATATTGGCTGGTGCGGACAATTTATCTCGTACTGAAAATGTCAAACGCAGCGAAGTGTCGCGCCATTACCGCGGTCATCGCTAGGCAACGCTTGGGTGAGGTGAAGACGTATTTCACAGTCACCGTCGCTCACGGACGTGCGCTCATGCATCGCTTTGTTTCCATATATGGTATCGGCGAACGCGGCGTCGGTACGCTGTCGGTGAAAAGAGGACGGCACGAGACTCTGGCGCCATCTGGAATTGGTCGCCTCTGCAGAGCCCGTCTTGCGCGCCCCTACGCTTTCCTTCTCACGCTTTCTCCGTACGAAATTCATCATCTACTTTTCTCGCGCTATCTTCGCTATCGTCGTCATTCATGCCCCGCTTCGCGTTCGCTCTTTCATCCTTCGCTGAGCACGATTAAGCCGGCGCGAACGCTCAACGGAGGAACGGCCGCTTAAAGGCCTAACCACACATAGCACGTTAAACGCGTCTGCCTACGCGCACACATAAGCCTACGCGTCTCCGAGTGCGTACGGGAGTGATGAAGGGTAGAGCAGCCTGGCACACAATACGCGCACACGTGCGTGCTTCGTTGCGCGTAGCACATAGTTTATAGACCAGCGATGGCAGAAACGTTCGTCTATGAGAAAGGTTTACCTCTCATTTTGTTATGTCTAGCGTTATCCATTTATATAGCAATAGTAATGCTATTACTTCGTTTTTATTTTGAGAAAGGCACAGCGTTTGTATCTACAGATCCTTATGATAAGGAATGTTGCATCAATGATCAGCATCAACACTTATCTATCCGCTCGAACGATAGCGTTTGCATGCCCACGACTGCAGTAGGCATTTGAGCGGGAGTAACCACGATGTTGATGTCAAGCTTTTGCTTATCCGCTTGCTTCGCGTGCTTTAGCGTTCTCTGCCCTCAGTGTAATGGGCGGGATCGAAGCTTTAGCTTCTTGCAGAGAAGTTTTCGCGGCTGCTTATGTTGCAAAGGCGACGGGAGCGCTGAAAGCTTCTGCAGCTAAGTTGGTGGGTCAAGCCCGTCTTTCAACGGCGTAATGAAGCAGTACTTCACTATGCGGCTTTGAGTAACTTCTTTCTTTTCAATAACAACAATGGTAGAAGAAGGATCCGATGTTTGGAGATGGGGACTTAACCGGACACCAAATACTTTCCATATCAGCGTTTTTAGGTGAGCGCGTAGGAGACATAATTGAAAGACTTAAAATGTAAGGCGGGGATCGCACACAAAGCACACGAACGCCGCAATTTCTCGAACGGTACCACGTCGCCGGTACAACGTTCGTCCAGGTTGTCTGCACTGATCGAAACGATGACGTGACGTATGGTAATAGAGGGAACCACAACAAGAGTGTGTATTTCGGAAACCGCGAAAGCGTGGGCGAACATCGGGCTGATTAGCTGCCGGAGGCATGTAGATCGTACATTGGGTACGTGGTAACAATAATTCAAGCCGTTTCAAGTGCCGTCCGTCTAACTTGTGTATCCCTATGCACTACAGCATACTGTCACTAATTGTTCATCTTTAGAGGGGAAGAAACAGTTGATTCTATACAACAGACAATCTATTATTGAAAGACGTATTTTCAAACCTTCATATAGTAGAACGGAGGTTTAACCAGTGCTGAAATATTACTTTGGAGCTTACTTCATTATTACCAGTAGACAGTTCTATAGCGCCCTCTTTTCTTGCCCAAAACTTGTAAAGATTAGGTTTGTAATAAATTATCTCCTATTCAATAATTTATTCCATATACAGCCTATTTTACTTCATTTGAATCGATAGTCAATTCTAAATTTACTTTTCGCTATTAGCCCACTCCTACAAAAAAGTTAAGCACTCCTAGGTATATTTGTGGCATTAGTACCGCACATGGTTTCAAGAGCAACGTTTTCTACATGTTCGTTGGCACTATTAACCTAGAGGATGAAATATGACACCCTATATTTTCTGTCTCGCAAAAGTGTGACTGCAACCACACATGACCAAGCCGAGGTGTTCAAGCCCCGCCCGAGGATCATAAGAACAACGACGTCTCTTCTTACTACTAAATTTTCAAACGCACTCCCAAACGTGAACTACATCCTCAGTAAATTCCACCCAATTCTCACCAGCAACAAAAATTTAATCTCATTTTTCTGGGCTCGCCCAGTGTAGCCTACAGACGCAACACTAATTTACATGATATTATTGTGCTTTCCAAATTGAGAAAGGCAAAGTTAGTAACCGGTCCCTGTGGCCGCCCCAGGTGCTCTACATGCCAGCATAGTCAATCTAATACTACAGTAAAAAGTACAGCGTTAAATTACTCACACAAGGTAAATTCGAGTTTCACCTGCACATCAAGCAAACTAGTCTACTGTCTAGAATGTGCCACTTGCAGCAAACAATACATAGGTGGGAGTGGATAACAAATTCATACAAGAATCAACAGCCACCGCACGGATACAAAACACAAATTATCAAAAACAGTAGCCAGCCACATCATTCAGCACGGTCATATATTCAACAAAGCCAAGCTATATATGCTACCAATAAATTTCTTTTTACTTCGCAAAAGGAAATGCAGGTAATCATACCCCATACACAAGTTTATTTGCCTACACCGGACGGGAATTATTTTGGCACGTTGCAACTTTGAACCTTTAAAAGGGGTATCTTCAATCTGAAATTCTCATGACATCAACCAAGGCGGAAGAACATTATACCACCAGCTATCTTTAGTTCTTAACCCCACTAATTCCTCCAGTTCAATTTTTTGTTTCCGACCTACTATTGAATCTATTGTACTTTTTAATGTTTTTGCGTTTATATCAATTTTAAGACCCCCGTTTCCAAAGTACACCTGCTTCAGACCGCTTCTGCGCACGTCACCTTCCTATTTGTTATTCCAGTTTCGGTCGCACCCCACTTTGTCTGTTTTTATTATGTATACTTTGAAACACCCTCGCCAAGACATTGGTGAGCGTGAGGGCCTCAGCCATACAGAGTATCGCCGCTTCTGTACACCGCCGTAACGACACCTACGTTGAGTTACTGGGGCTAACGTCCCTTGAAAGACCATGCCGCTGCCTTCCAGTTACCCCATGCAGTGCACCCCACACTCCGTGTCGCCATCTTGGCTCCTTCAAAATTACTCGACGCATTGCTGCTACGCTACTAAAGTGATTCTTTAAACCGATGTCTTTTCGGGTCTTTTTTGTTACTCGAGCAGCGCCCGCCTGACCAGCTCTTCTAAAGCCACAATAACATGTCGCCAACCGCACCCGTGGATGCTCCCTAACTTGTCACTTCCCCAACACCCTCCGATGCCCTTCCTGTTCTTTTCTTCTTCGTCTTTTTTCCTCTTGTTGTCTTTTTCCTTTCGTTTTTCTTCTCTTTTCTCCCCGCCTTCCCGCTATCCCGGTTTGTGTCGTCGTCTTAGGAAGCACGCTCAAAGAGAGAGAGAAGTGGTTCTCCTTGTGGGGAAAGAGGAAAGGCTGGCACTATCTTCTGCGACCCGTGCGGAGGCACGGCTCAGCACCAGCAGGGTGGGGGTGATCGGATTAAGCAGAGAGAGAGTAGGAGGGAGAAAGGTAGAGGGTCGTCGCAGTAGCATCAGAGGACCGTGGGTTCGACCGGAGGAGTAGGCTGGAGGTAGACCGTATAGGAGGTGGTGGGATTTCCGTTAGGCTATCCGTATTTGCATAAATTTCCTACAATCTCGCCGAGAGCCCCGACGAGTCGAGGTACTCGACGGCACACAGAGGTCTGGTGACAGCGCTGATTGTCTTTGAAGTATCTCCCTTTTCAACCATCCTCCTCCGACAACAACCGCACGTGAGGTCACTGCACTAACCCCATAAAATTAACATACCGAGGATGAAGAGGCCTCCTTTGGCGAAGATAGGTCCTCCTATAGAAACGTTGACCAGCCCTTCTGAGGCACCTTATCCCTGTTTATAACCTTGATACCACACATGGATATACAGGGTGTTCAAAGTTAGACATTCTATGATTTTAAGAGAAAATGCGTAGAGGACAACACCGAAGTCATTTTTCTACTTAGGTTACGCTGCCACGCGGTCGCGAACTGCACGAATATTTCTCGTCATAATGCAAGTATTTTTAAAAAATCAATAATAACCTTCTTATTTACTGCATTTAGCATGTTTGTTTATGTTAAAAACTCAGAGGCGGTGCTGTTTGGTGACTTGGAATTTGTGCAATTTAAGTAACGCGTCTGTGTCCCGAGATATGCATGTCTAAAATTTCAGCCCAGGCCGCCTAAATGCGTACGCAAGTTGCCCGTGGTGTTCCAGGGACGCTGTACCTGTCTGAAGTGTGGCATATTAGGGCCCTGCATTGGCCTGCGCCTGAAAGCTGCTGTGAAATAGAAGGACGCCAGTGAACCGGCGTGATTTCTGCACTTCGTTGGTGTATGCCTGACAATTTTTTTTTATTCTTCGCGGTTTTGCGAAAGTGCCGAACAGATCAACCATCGCCTTGCCACTGCGTCCAGTCAACCCCTGAGCTTACATTATATGCCTTTCCACTGATTACCTCTAATAAGCTGCGCTGTTGGAAGAAGCAAGCCCTGCATTAGAGCATTCTGCATTGAAAAATCGCTGCTATGTCTGACTCAAGGTAGTATTCTACGGCAGAAAAACTAGATGCCGTGAAAATCAATGGCGGAGTTGAAAGGCAATGCGCCATTAGCAATGAATCTGTAGGCGTCTCGCCATCCGTATCGGGGAGTTCGAACCAAAGCAACATTTGTTAACATTTTCAATGGTTTTCGCCCAACAGGCTCTGTTCACCGAAAATTCAGCTGAAGAAGAGCATCATTCATGAGGACACTGAAATTGACACCCTTGCCTGCCTGCATGCAAAGCCAAATGTAAGCATGAGACAGATTTCACAAGAAATGGGAAAAAGCATGGGAACAGTGCACAATGTTTTAAAAATGCACGAATTTCAAGCGTACCATGTGAGTCTTCATCCGGACCTATGTGAGGCAGGCTTTTAAAAACAGGCACAGTTTTGTAATTGGGCAATATAAATTGACCAAGTATTTCATACAAAGAGTGATTTGGACGAATGAGCCTCGATTTTGCAGGAACAGCCCAGTGAACATTCACAATGCTGACTACTGGCAGCAAGGAAATCCTCATTGGCTGCACAAACACAACCACCAAATTCACTGGGGTCTCAATGTATGGTGTGGCATACTTGGGAACAGAATCGGGGGTCACTTCTTCGAATGGACCTTCGATGGAAAGAATTATGCGCACGAAATTTATGCTGGTGTCGTCGGTAAATTTGCCTCGATTCTACCTCTCAACGAACTGGGGCGAAATTGGTTGCAGCATGAAGAGGACCCACCACATTTCTCGTCCAACGCAAAGAACTGGTCAAACGGTAACTTTCCTCGGCAGTGGATGGGACGCGAAGGAGAGATCTTTTGGCCGCCGAGATCCCCCTCTGATCTCGCTTCACTAGACTTCTTTTTGAGGAGCAGGGTGAAAGATCGTGTTTACGCAGCTGAGCCCACCAATGTTAATGACATGAAGATGAGAATAGTTACGCCCTGTAGAAGCATCAACCCAGAAATGCTCCGCAGAGTTGACTCGGTGCGAGAGCGGTTGATGAGGAGTGTTGCGAAAGAAGGCAAGCATTTCGAACATTTTTAAACCGTTGGTTACTTGGCGAGTGTCATAATTCTAAGTTGAGTAAGGCTTCATATCACTCAAAACTACTATTGTGTAAGCAATGGTATATTTGAAGTAGATTTCGAAAATCTTTTATGTTTTTTGTATTTAAGCCACCCATTTACACTGTACTTGTTTTTTCTGGTTGCTGTTATTTTTCTCTCACTTCTGCCGAAGTAGTGCCGGAATCGGAGCTGTGGGCAACTAAATAAATATGAATTTGGATACGTTGACATAATTCCATGCTCTGTCATGAGGAGCGGTAGATCCGTTCTAATCCTAAAGAAGGTGACAGAGAATACGGACTACTAACCAGAGTTTCCTAAGCGCTGACAATGCAGAGTGGTAAATTCTCTTTGCGCACAGGCACGGCGCCCTGCAAAGTTTAGTGGTTTATAATGGCAGCTGACGCTGTTAACCAATCAATCAATCAATCTATCTATCAATCAATCAATCAATCATTTATTGCAGTATCAAAGACACTTGGTTGGTAGAGACAGAAAGCCATTCATCAGGCTTGACGAGGTATGCACCCCGAGTACTGGCAGGCAAGGCGCACAACAAATACAGCACAGCAACAGAAACAAACCGAGCAGTGTACAGGCGTATTTTTTACGGACTTAAATCAGCTGCCATTATTATAAATACTAGTAAATGAAGCATAACAACAAATCATTGTGTAAAAAGAAAAAATAAAATAAGAAAGAAATACGCTGGAACACACGACAGGGTCACATGAGTACATGAATACTACATGAGTTTACACATTCTGTTGCGAAAGCAAAAAGCACTGAAATATAGAACGTCACAGCAAAGCAAATAAGGTAATTAGGTGTGTCATTGTATTATATTTGGAACTCGGGGCTATTAAGCGGCACATGCATCTCGTATTTTAACACCTGAGAGCCGTACATTGTACGTGTTCAAGGCACCTTCCAAAGCTCATGCATTCTCAATGTACGGACATGCTCAAGGCGGCGTAGTCCGGACAATGAGGTAACAAATGAATTGTTATTTTTCACTTCCAATTTATACCGTTTATTTAACATTATAGGGTAAATCTCATTTGCTGGTAATTGATTTAGAGCCTTAAAGGTTGGTTCCGTATGTGTGTCGTATGCAGCATTAACGATGTTGCGAAGGGCTTTCTTTCAAATTTGTGTAGTTTCTGAGTGTTTGTGTTCTCGGGCACCAAACTAAATAACAGTACGATAATTTCGACAAAAACAGGGATTTGTAAATTAACAATTTTATATACTGAGGCAAGATGTGGCGATATTTGCACATTACCCCTACTATTTTTGAAAGTTTACTTAATGTTTCATTTACTTGGAACTGTCGCATCATGTGTTCTTCAAAATCGACGCCAAGACATTTAGCGTCGCGCGATATTGGTATATCTGACGACCCAATTTTTAGACTGCTGGTTATATTGACTGCTTTGTGCTGAGGACGAAAAAAACTGGTTTGGTGTTTACAGCATGTAGGTTTAATGAGTTAGCGATACTTCAAGCGTTAAGTTTATTTAACACCACGTTGCCTTTTTCTATGAGGCAAGACGGATCACACCCTGTTATGAAAATACTTGTAGGGTCTGCGTATATAATAAATTTTCTGTTACTGTCTAGGTTTACTATATCGTTCAGATATATGTCGAAGAGTAATGGGCCTGAGATAATGCCTTGAGGAACGCCAGCATGAATTGGTTTTACTTCAAACAGAAAACCATTAACATTGGTTTGCTGCCGACGATGATGAAAATACGATGTGAGAAGTGTTAGGCAACTGCCTCTAAAGCAATGGTGTTCCCGTTTCTCAAGTAAAGACTGGTAATTAATTTAGTCAAATGCTTTAGAGTAATCAACGAATATACCTAGTGTGCATAGTCGATTTTCAAAGGACAGCAAAATGGGTTCTGTTTGGCTGAGAAGGGCCGTTTCACTTTAGCAACCTCTGCTAAACCGTACTGACATGGCGTGATAATGTTGTGCTTTATTTAAAAGCTGGACGTGCTTTCAGATATTAACTTTTGAATGCATTTTGAAAACACGGAAATAATTGAAATTGCCTGTAATTAGAGAAGTCGTTGATATCGCCACCCTTGAGGGTCACTGATACTTTTGATGTCTGAAGTCCTTTGGGGAAAGTGCCGATAGAAAACATAAGGGTGACTACATGTTCTAAGAAAGGTGCGATTGTATTGATGGCACATTTTACAGGTTGTATCTGCAAGTCATCAGCATCGGTCACCTACTATTCCGCAGGGACTTGACGGAACTTACAATTTCGTGCACCGTAGTGGGAAACAAAAATGAACTACCCATTATTCCCGTTGTTAAGTACTCGAGGCATTTGGGATCGTGCTTTCCATTGACTAATGATGTGAAGTACTCGTTAAAAGAATCTGCTAATTTGGTATCTGTTAATGTATCGCCTCCATTGGTGAGTGATAGAAGTGATTCCTCTTTGGCGCAGCCAAGTAGTATGGTATTTAGTCGTTTTCAGACTAGGTGGGGTTTCCTACACACTTTGGGAGAAAAAAGACTGGTCATGTATATCCGTTTTGCTTCTCTGAGCAATTTGTTAGGATTGCTTCGGAAACGCTTAGAAACATGCAAGTCAGTCGGGTGTCTTGTGTTCATGAAACATTGGTAGAGCTTATCTTTTTCATACTCTGCGAGTGCTCCCATGTGACCAATGGCTTACGGGATTTCCGAGTTCATTTTCTTAACTTACACGGAAAACTTTGGCCATACTCCGCCTTAAAGACCCTTATGAATTTTGTATACGATCCTTCTGGTTCAGTAGAATCTATGACTTGGCACCAATCAACGAAACACAGATTACAGCAAAATAATTCTAGCGTACAAGAATTTATCTGTCTGTAAGTTTTGGCAGGCCGCGCTTTTAAGGCGTTGGATGATTTAGCGCAATGCGTTGAAAGAAAAATGGAGAAGTGATCGGTCATGTGAGAGCTGATGACGCCAGCACTGAGATGCTCCGAGGTAATATTGATAATAAAGATGTCAAGTAGAGCCGATGAAGTTGGTTTCACTGGCATCGGTACGCTAATTGGGTTGATATAGTTGTTCGCATGCAAGATTCTACAAAATTCGTTGTGATTTGATGATTGTTGCGAGCAGTCGATGTTCATGTCACGTGCAAGGATCACAGTGTCGGCCATATTGTTAAAATAGCTTAGGCAGGTTTCCAGAAACGCAAAGAAATTGGAAACATTCGCGTCGGGTGGACGATACACTGCGCTGTACACTCTATCACCATTTTTGATGTTGTGTATTTTGAAGTCAGGGGTAATTTTTAAAAATGCTTGTGTGATAACACAGCTGATGTTAAATTTTACTAGCAGGATAACTGCGCCCCCTTCTTTAAAGCCGCGGTTTAACAAGTAAGAAGTATATCCTGGAATTTGCAACACTTCTGTAGCATCTCGATACAATGTCTCAGTCAGCATCACAACATCAAACTGATAAGCACCACAGAAAAATAAACATTGTATTTCTTCATCATTATTTCTAGGGGACTGGATATTAATGCCAAGCAGAGAGGATGAATATTTCTTGTTTCGCGATCACGTGCACAATTCTGAAACCGATAAAAGATGGCGAAATGAAAGATGTACACCTCCGTAACTTACTCTATCTTATCAAGGTCGCTGGGCTTTGTGACACGAAGAACAGGTTACGACTCAATTCCCCTCACGTATATTTTGCCCTCTTTTGTCCAGCAGAATGCCAGCTATTCTCGTTTTTTTGCTACTGTCTTTCCAAGCAGCATTTTCAATGCAGGACAAATATGCTCGTTTATGTATATGGGCTGGGAATTTCGCTCTCCGATGTCAGCGGTGATAATGAGCTTTTTTCGTGCCTTTTCAAGAATGACATTCCAGTTACAGCGGCTACGAAGCTGGACAACAATATTCTGTCGCAAGGAGACCCGAATTGATACACGGTGGCATATCTCAATGTCGCTCTCCAAAATTGGTTCGTTCATTGTATCCCCAATAGCCCAAAATATGTTGTCGAGGTTTTCGTTCGTTGCCTGACATGGAACTTATTTATCTTGACATTTATCTTCACATGGCACTAATTTCCATCATTCGGCACACAAAGCTTCCCCTATTATAAGAACACTTAAGAATGTTTGGCATATAGCATCATAATTATTGTGCGAACAATTGAGTAATGGGGCGCGAATTTTTTTCCAACTTGCTTCCGAGCCACTTGACATCCGGGCAAGATATAAAAGAGGTTCCCTTGGCATAGTGTGTGTAGATTGAGATGGTCAGACCCGGTGATGGTGCGTAAGTCATATGTTGAAGATCGCGTGTGCACAGAATGAAAGTGCAACAGCACGACAGCAGCAGAAATTTGTTGTATTTTTTAGGCTAAATAATTTCTTAAATCCCACATGCTGTTCGTAGCTCTAGTCCAGTCCGTCGAAATTTGTTTTAAGGTATCATTTCATTAGAGAGAAACGCCATAAGTCTGATTCAGTTTTGGCGGCACGAAAGTGACTTGCACACACAACCCCAATGAAAATTTCGGCATGCACTGAAGTGTAGCTTTTGTCTTCTTTTTCTTTTTTTTCGCTTCTCATGCACTAACCAGTTCGTATGAGACCATGCCTAAAGCCTAGTGATACCTCGGACTCGAAACAGTGCATAATATTTGGATTTTTTCAGTTTCGGAATTGTTATCTTCAAGCATTCCACTAAACTCAATCAGCACAACCACATAATAAGTTTCATGTTGAAAAAGCTACCCTTGCAGTTTCTAAACATGGAGTAATTGTATTGTAAACGTCTTCCTTTAACATAAGCCTTTTTTCTGTTAGTTTTTTGCTTTAAATGTTCTTATTTTTTCACTTTGTTTTTCTTTCATTTGTTTTTAAACGTCCTGTCATTCTAAACTATTCTTCTTAATGGAATATATGTCGAAACGCAGTATGAATTTGTGTACGTAGCAGTCAGTGCATGTTTTGTTTGTATTTAGGAAGATATGTATAATGATATTTACAATCTTGCCATCTCCCATGTTAAAGGTGTTTTTGCCCAGTGAAGCAGATTTTAGCGACCAAACCCTTCCAGAAGGATTCCTAAAGCTAATCTCTCTTTGCGTCTTTTTTGGGCTTTGCCATCGCTACTGCTGCTGTCTTGCCAAATTGCTCTTACTGAATGCCTCATAGTGATGATAATGTATTCGTTGAACCATTGTCTCAGCAGGTGATTAGTGACTACCATCTTGCACAAGTGACAGGTATCGGAAATAGTGCAAATACCTGGGCTATTAATGTAACCAGATCGTTGTTTCGGCATGTGAAAATACAGCAATGTTTTTTTTTCCAGTGTGAAAATTGATCAACTTGTGTGTTCATGGAAATGTTTGCTAAGCAGGAACAACGTTCTGCTCAAGCAACCGAAAAGCCTCGCTTAAACCGACAACCGCAGCATTCTTGATGCGGAGAAAAAGCGCAGCCTGATAATTGGGTAAGGACACTGCTGAGCAGACGAAGAAACTAGCATTGTGAATCACAACGCTGACAATGCGGTCAATACTATGGTGCAAAAAAACAAAAGTATGGGGCTCTGGTGGTAATGCAAAATTAAAGGTGTTGATTGCAGTGCCCTGTACACACGTGGATTGAGCAACATTCAATACTGGGTTAAATACTTCCTATTGATTTGCACGTTGCATTATAAAACCAATGCATATTATCAAAGGAAACCACTTGCATCGTTTTTGTTTTCTTTTGATGTGTGCATGAGGTGAGTCCATTTCTTCTTATTCGACCTGTTAGTTTGTGTATGATATTACCTGCACTTGCCTTGCACGTTTTTATGTTAGGTTTTTATATGCTAATGTAGTTATTATTTTGAACCTGCATTTCTGCTTTCGTTCCTCGCCACTACAAAACAATAATGGCTTTGTGGATACTTAAATAAATAAATAAAATGCAGAGTTATCCTTCTATTGCATATACGTCCTCTGACTGGAACACATTTAACGAAATATGCGATAATTGGAGTACCCATGCCGCACTATTCTCTTTTCGCCAAATAGGCAAAGCTGAATTTGTTGCGTACTGCGCGTTGATTTACTCATGTAAGAGCGAGTTTTAGCTCCCACAATTCCGGCGCATTAAAAAATTAAATTATGGGGTTTTACGAGCCAAAACCAGTTTCTGATTAAGAGGCACGCCGTAGTGGAGGACTACGGAAATTTCGACCACCTGGGGTTCTTTAACGTGTACCTAAATCTAAGTACACGGGTGTTTTCGCCCCTATCGAAATGCGGCCACCGTGGCCGGGATTCGATCCCGCGACCTCGTGCTCAGCAGCCCAACACTATAGCCACTGAGCAACCACGGCGGGTTCCGGCGCATTACCACCTACAGTACAAACATACAGCGTCGCCGGTCGACGTGGTAAAGGGAAAGCACTAGGATCCCATGTTTCATTTTTACCAAGCCGGTTAACATGGAAACATTAAAATGACATACGGTCTATACTCGATTGTGTCGCGCAAAAGATAATCTGGTCGGAAACAGCCTGATGACGTCGTCCTGAACGTGGTCAGCCACGGTGAAACTCTTAGTTTCTTTCTTAAGCGTCTTGAAAAGGCGCCGTTGTTTATTCCCTAAGGACTTCCATCATTTGTGCTGCGCTGCGATAATGTCGTCTGCGCAGATGAAACGCGTCTTGCGTCGGAGAGTCAGCTGATGAGAGAGGCAGCTAATGCGGGCTCCACACAGGTTTTCGATCGCGATCGAGCGCGATCAATTTTCTCCATGGTAATCGGTTCTACGCAGGTTATGCTGTAAAGGCAATCGTGATCACAAAATCCCATCCCGATTGGGCTCTATCACGATTGAAAGTGTTCCGTTATGTCGCCCGTATGAAATTCCAAGCACTCACCTTTTACGGCAGCGCGGGACATGACGATCCACAAGCACCTCGTCATGTGCTTGTTCTTGAGGAAATTTTGGTTCGCAGACCGGGCCTCAACGCAGGCGATCAGCTCTTCGTTGTTGATCGCCACCATAGCCTCTCTCCTCTAGCAACACGAAACCAGGAGCGACTCCCGGCGTCTCTGTACTATTCTGAAACTTTTTCAGCGAATCTGTACACCTCTACCATCCAAGGAAATTTTCGTGTAGTCGTTGAAAGCAAAAAGCTCCCCATACTTTAGCCGATCCCGGGTATAGTGCGATGCCAGGCCGAACCGCGGCCGCGGTGAAGGAGGCGTTAAGCACTCCCTGTACGTGGCCCGATCTCGAAGATTGTGCAATACCGGCCGAAGACGTGGCGGAGGCGAATCAGGCGTTAAGCATTTCCCATAGGTGAGCCGACTCCGAAGATAGTGCAATGCAGGGCCGATCGGTGGTGGAGGTGCAGTTCGCGATTGAGTCCACTATACCCAGCTTCGTCGCTCATCCTTCTTCGCAGAGTACAATGGCAGAGTATTTTCAACTTATTCCCGAACAGCCGGAAGTTTCCTCGAGGTCTACACGACGTTGGTTCACAACCTGCCACTTCCGTCGGGTACGCTAAAAATGACGCTCAAGATGTAGAACTCTCCGACGCGCGCACTTGCTACGCGTCTCCTGTCTCTAGACGCGTAACCAGCCGCGTACGATTAACCACTAATTAAAAGCTCTCTAAATTGGCTGCAAGGTAGAATATAAGGAACTTTTCATTAGTGGTTCCGCACATATCATATCAGCTGCAACTATGAGAAGACCACGAGTAGTGTGCTCCCATTCATCAGCATCATTATTATCATCATCATCAGCAGCAGCAGCCTGGTTACGCCCACTGCTGGGCAAAGGCCTCTGCCATAGTTCTCCAACTACCCAGGTAATGTACTAATTTTGGCCATGTTGTCCCTGTAAACTCTTTAATCTCATTCGCCCACCTAACTTTCTGCTGCCCCCTGCTACACTTCCCTTCCCTTGGAATGCATTCCGTAACCCTTAATGACCATCTGTTATCTTCCCTCCTCATTACATGCCCTGCCCACACCCATTTCTTTTTCTTGATTTCAACTCGGATGTCATTAACTCGCGTTTGTTCCCTCACCCAATCTGCTCTTTTCTTATCCCTTAACGTTATACTCTTCATTATTGTGACCATAGATCATTGCATCGTCCTCAATTTAATTAGAACCCTTTTCTTATGCCTCCAGGTTTCTGCCCCGTAGGTGAGTACTGGTAAGAAAAAGCTGTTATGCAGTTTTCTCTTGAGCGATAATGGCAACCTGATGTTCAAGATCTGAGAAAGCCTGCCAAACGCACCCTAGCCCATTCTGATATTTCAGATTTTTTTCCGTCTCATCAACCGGATCCTCGGTCACTACCTGCCCCTTGTGTATTCCCTCACCACTTCCAGTGCCTCGCTACCTATCGTAAACTGCTGTTCTCTTCCGAGACTGTTAAACATTACTTTAGTTTTCTGGAGATTAATTTTTAGTCCCACCGTTCTGATTTGCCTCTCCTGGTCGGTGATCACTAATTGCAATTGGTCCCCTGAGGTAATAAGCAAGGCAATATCATCAGCTAATCGCAAGTTACTAAGGTATTCTCCATTAACTTTTATCCCCAATTCTTCCCAATCCAGGTCTCTGAATACCTCCCATAAACACGCTGTGAATAGCATTGGAGAGTTCGTATCTCCGTGCTTCACGACTTTATTAGGATTTTGTTGCTTTCTTTATGGAGGACCACGCTGGCTGTGGAGCCACTATATATCATCATCATCATCATCATCATCATCATCATCATCATCATCATCATCATCATCATCATCATCAGCCTAGTTACGCCCACTGCAGGGCAAAGGCCTCTCCCATACTTCTCCAACTACCCCGGTCATGCACTAATTGCGGCCATGTTTTCCCTGCAAACGTCTTAATGTCATCCGCCCACCTAACTTTCTGCCGCCCCCTGCTACGCATCGCTTCCCTTGGAATCCAGTCCGTAACCCTTAGTGACCATCGGTTATCTTCCCTCCTCATTACATGTCCGGCCCATGCCCATTTCTTTTTCTTGATTTCAACTAAGATGTCGTTTACCCGCGTTTGTTGCCTCACCCAATCTGCTCATTTCTTATCCCTTAACGTTACACCCATCATTCTTCTTTCCGTAGCTCGTTGCGTCGTCCTCAATTTCAGCAGAACCCTTTTCGTAAGCCTCCAGGTTTCTGCCCCATATGTGAGTACTGGTAACACACAGCTGTTATACACTTCCCTTTTGTGGGATAGTGGCAACCTGCTGTTCATGATTTGAGAATGCCTGCCAAACGCACCCCAGCCCATTCTTCTTCTTCTGGTTATTTCAGTCTCATGATCCGGATCCGTGGTCACTACCTGCCCTAAGTAGATGTATTCCCTTACCACTTCCAGTGCTTCGCTACCTATTGTAAACTGCTGTTCTCTTCCGAGACTGTTAAACAATACTTTAGTTTTCTGCAGATTAATTTTCAGACTCACCCCTCTGCTTTGCCTCTCCAGGTCAGTGAGCATGCATTGCAATTGGTCTCCTGAGTTACTAAGCAAGGCAATATCATCAGCGAATCGCAAGTTGCTAAGGTATTCTCCATCAACTTTTATCCCCAATTCTTACCACTCCAGGCCTCTGAATACCTCCTGTAAACATGCTGTGAATAGCATTGGAGATATCGTATCTCCCTGTCTGACGCCTTTCTTTATAAGGATTTTGTTGCTTTCTTTATGGAGGACTACGGTGGCTGTGGAGCCGCTATAGATATCTTCCAGTATCTTTACATATGGCTCATCTACACCCTGATTCCGTAATGCCTCCATGACTGCTGAGGTTTCGACTGAATCAAACGCTTTCTCGCAATCAATGAAAGCTATATATAAGGGTTGGTTATAGTCTGCACATTTCTCTATCACCTAATTGATAGTGTGAATATGGTCTATTGTTGAGTAGCCTTTACGGAATCCTGCCTGGTCCTTTGGTTGACAGAAGTCTAAGGCGTTCCTGATCCTATTTGCGATTACCTTAGTAAATACTTTGTAGGCAACGGAGAGTAAGCTGATCGGTCTATAGTTTTTCAAGTCTTTGGCGTCCCCTCTCTTATGGATTAGGATTATGTTAGCGTTCTTCCAAGACTCCGGTACGCTCGAGGTTATGAGGCGTTGCGTATACAGGGTGGCCAGTTTCCTAAGAACAATCTGACCACCATTCTTCAACAGATCTGCTGTTACCTGATCCTCCCCAGCTGCCTTCCCCCTTTGCATAGCTCCCAAGGCTTTCTTTACTTCTTCCGGCGTTACCTGTGGGATTTCGAATTCCTCTAGGCTATTCTCTCTTCCACTATCGTCGGGGGTGCCACTGGTACCGTATAAATCTCTATAGAACTCCCCAGCCACTTGAACTATCTCATCCATATTAGTAACGATATTGCCGGCTTTGTCTCTTAACGCACACATCTGATTCTTGCCTATTCCTAGTTTCTTCTTCACTGTTTTTAGGCTTCCTCCGTTCCTGAGAGCCTGTTCAATTCTATCCATATTATAGTTCCTGATGTCCGCTATCTTACGCTTGTTGATTAACTTCGAAAGTTCTGCCAGTTCTCTTCTAGCTGTAGGGTTAGAGGCTTTCATACATTGGCGTTTCTTGATCAGATCTTTCGTCTCCCGCGATAGCTTACTGGTTTCCTGTCTAACGGCGTTACCACCGACTTCTATTGCGCACTCCTTAAAGATGCCCATGAGATTGTCGTTCATTGCTTCAACACTAAGGTCCTCTTCCTGAGTTAAAGCCGAATACCTGTTCTGTAGCTTGATCCGGAATTCCTCTAGTTTCCCTCTTACCGCTAACTCATTGATTGGCTTCTTGTGTACCAGTTTCTTCCGTTCCCTCCTCAAGTCTAGGCTAATTCGAGTTCTTACCATGCTATGGTCACTGCAGCGTACCTTGCCGAGCACGTGTACATCTTGTTTGATGCCAGGGTTCGCGCAGAGTATGAAGTCTATTTCATTTCTAGTCTCACCATTCGGGCTCCTCCACGTCCACTTTCGACTAACCCGCTTGCGGAAAAAGGTGTTCATTATCCGCATATTATTCTGTTCTGCAAACTCTACTAATAATTCTCCTCTGCTATTCCTAGAGCCTATGCCATATTCCCCCACTGACTTGTCTCCAGCCTGCTTCTTGCCTACCCTGGCATTGAAGTCGCCCATCAGTATAATGTATTTTGTTTTGACTTTACCCATCGCCGATTCCACGTCTTCATAAAAGCTTTCGACTTCTGGTCATCGTGACTGCATGTAGGGGCATAGACTTGTACCACCTTCAATTTGTACCTCTTATTAAGTTTCACAACAAGACCTGCCACCCTCTCGTTAATGCTATAGAATTCTTGTATGTTACCAGCTATTTCCTTATTAATCAGGAATCCGACTCCTAGTTCTCGTCTCTCCGCTAAGCCCCGGTAACACAGTACAAACACAGTACATGCCCGCTTTTTAGCACTGTATATGCTTCTTTTGTCCTCCTAACCTCACTGAGCCCTATTATATCCCATTTACTACCCTCTAATTCCTCCAATAACACTGCTAGACTCGCCTCACTAGATAGCGTTCTAACGTTAAACGTTGCCAGGTTCAGATTCCAATGGCGGCCTTTCCGGAGCCAGGTATTCTTAGCACCCTCTGCAGCGTCATAGATCTGACCGCCGCCGTGGTCAGTTGCTTCGCGGCTGCTGGGGACTGAGGGCCGGGGTTTGATTGTTGTATTCATATAGGAGGTTGTGGCCAAGTACTGCACCGGGGTGGCCAATCCTGCTCTGGTGAGAGAGTGCGTTACCGGTTCTGGTCACCGGGATCAGGCCGCACTCCAGGCCTGTTTCTGCAATTTTCTCAACACACGGTTTTTTTTTGTATTTTCCGGTGGAGAATTGCGTGGTACCGGGATTTGAATCACGGTCCTCTTGCACTGGAGACAGATACTCTACCGTCCCCGCAGGAGTTAAATTAAAAATAGAATTATGGGGTTTTGCGTGACAAAACCACCTTCTGATTATGCACGCCGTAGTGGAGGACTCCGAAAATTTCGACCACCTGGGGTTCTTTAACGTGCACCTAATTCTAAGTACACGGGTGTTTTCCAATTTCGCCCCCATCGAAATGCGGCCGCCGTGGCCGGGGTCCGATCCCGCGACCTCGTGCTCAGCAGTCTAACACCATAACCACTGAGCAACCACGGCGGGTCCCGCAGGAGTTGTACGCCTCATTTAACCTACAGTGGTGCCCTATTTGATCAGTCAAGGTGGACCAATCTGAGCTCGGTTATACCGCATGGATGGCACTCGGCTAGAGAACCTGCTATTTATGACCTGCACATGTGTGGCCACACATATTTGAGGATATATATATATATATATATATATTTTGCACTATATATATATATATATATATATATATATATATATATATATATATATATATATATATATATATATATATATATATATATATATATATATATATATATGTTTCAGTATTTTTACATACGGCTCGTCTCCACCTTGATTCCGTAATGCCTCCATGGCTGCTGAGGCTTGGACTGAATCTAACGTTTTTTCGTAATCAATCAAAGCTTTATATAAGGGTTGGTGATATTCCGCATATGTCTATATCACCTGATTGATGGTGCGGATATGGTTTATTGTAGAGTAGCCTTTACGAAATACGGCCTGGTCCTTTGGTTAAGAGAAGTGTAAGGTGTTCCTGATTCTATTTGCGATTACCTTAGTTAATACTTTGTAGGCAATGGACAGTAAGCTGAGGGGTCTACAATTTTTCAAATCTTTAGCGTCCCCTTTCTTATGGATTAGGATTATGTTCACGTTCCTCTAAGATTCCGGTAAGCTGGATGTGATGAGGTATTGCGGATACAGGGTGGAAAGTTCTTCTAGGACAATCTTCCCACCATCCTTCAACAAATCTGCTGTTGCCTGATCATCTCCAGCTGCCTTCCCGCTTTCCATAGCTCCCAAGGCTTTCTTAACTTCTTGTGGCGTTCCTTCTGGGATGTAAAATCCCTCTAGACTATTCTCTCTTCCATTATCGTCGTGGGTGAGACTGGTACTGTATAAATCTCTATAGAACTTCTCAGCGACTCATCCTATAAATATCTAATCTAACTATCTGATCCCTATTAGTAATGATACTGCCGGCTGTGTCTCTTCACGCATACATCTGATTCTATCCTATTCCTAGTCTTTCCTTCAGTGCTTTTAGGCTTCCTCCATTCCTGAGAGCATCTTCATTTCTATCCATATTATACTTCCTTATGTCAGCTGTCGTATGCTTATTGATTAACTGTCTGCCAGTTCTGTTCTAGGTGTACGATTAGAGGCTTTAATATATTGGCGTTTCTTATTCAGATCTTTCGCCATCTTCGACAGCTTACTGGTTTCCTGAGTAACGAAGTTACACCCGACTTCTACTGCCCACTCTTTATTAAGATGCCCATAAGATTGTCTTTAATTGCTTCAACACTAAGGTCCTCTTCCTGAGTTAAAGCCCAATATCTGTTCTGTAGCTTGATCCGGAATTCCTGAATTTTCACTCTTACCGCTAACTCATTGATCGGCTTCTTATTTACCGATTTCTGCCGTTCCCTCCTTAAGTCTAGGTAGTGGCTAATATGCATGTGGCGCAGTGCGGACTGCCACCGCTGCGGTGCGAGACCCGAGCTCGGGCTGTTGATGCGAAGCGCAAGGACTCGTGATCTAGAGCTACCTGCGATCCCTCGAACGAGCTGCAATAAACCCCATTTCATGTGGTGGAGGTGCTGGGTAACCTTGAAAACTGGAACTCCGAAGCCGGACCCTACCGATCGCAGCGACCATGCCAGACGAAACCACCCAGGAAGATGCACCACAACCTCCGACTGTCATCGTTCACGGTGCATTGCGCCAGCGTGATCCTGCCATCTTTAGAGGTACCGATGATCATGACGTGGAGGATTGGTTGTCATCTCACGGACGGGTGAGCCAGCATAACAAGTGGGAAGACGTCACCAAGTTGCACAACGTGCTGTTTTACTTAACCGGTGTCTCGAACCTCTGGCTCCGAAACCACGAACACGATTTCGCAACGTGGAGCACATTCAAGACAAGTTTCACAGAAATGTTCGGGCGCCCCGCTGTGCGCAACCTTCGCGCAGAACAACGCTTACGGGGGCACGCGCAACGTCACGGTGAAACATTCACAAGTTACAACGAAGATGTAATTGACCTGTGTAAGCGCGTGAATCTGTCAATGGCGGAACAGGACAAGATAAAACACATTATTAAAGGTATTGATGAGGACGCATTTCAAATGTTGTTAGCGAAGTATCCGCGTACCGTGGCCGAAGTTATCAATTTGTGCCAAAGTTTTCACGAGCTACGGAAACAACGCATCTTAGCTCGGCGCCCACCGCCTACGGAAGATTCGTTAGCAGCATTGGTTATTGGAGACAACCACACAACTTTTCTGACGCAAATAAAACAACTTGTGCGCGAGGAGGTCGCGCGACAGCTCTCGATTTTGCCGATCACGGAGAAGCCTTGTCAATATTTGGCTCCAGCGATCCGACAGGTAATTCAAGAGCAAGTGACCGAAGCGCTCCCACCTCCCTGTCAGCCGGCTCCCGTGGCCGCGCCTCTGTCGTATGCTGAAGCCGCTGCACGGGCGCCTCGTCTGCCGGGATTCTCTCCTCCGTCTTCGGCGCCTCGCCAGCCGGTGGCTCCCTTTTTCAGCGCACAGCAGCAAGGTACAAATCCTTGGCGCACTGCTGACAACCACCCAATATGCTATGCCTGCGGTACGCCAGGACATGTAGCGCGCTTCTGCCGCCGGCGCTTGCCGGCCTTCGTGGGCACCGTGCGACCACCGAGCTCCGGCTTCCGACCATACCGTATGCCTCAGCGACCACCACCGGAAGTCTACGCTGCTGATGACATACCAGCACCGCAGTCACAGCTCTACAGTACTCGTCGCTCGCCTTCCCCTCGTCGGCGCTCACTCTCATCCATGCGTCGTAGGGCCAGTGCCAGTACTACTGAGGCGGAAAACTGATTTCCGCAGTTCCTGAGGCATGAACTGCGTCATCGTCGGAACATCAAAGTCCTTGTTTTTCCCCCGCTAACGTTATTAAAGTGTCCGTTGATGGCATCAAATGTCTTGGGCTCGTCGATACAGGTGCTGCTGTATCCGTGATTAGTGAGAAACTTTGCCGTTATTTACGGGATGTGACCATGATGCCTTCGGTACTATTGTGGTGGGACTATTGGTACCATCCAGACTGTGGACGCTGACGTTATTGTGCATTTCCCTGTTCCCGACGACGTGGATACTGCCAACGTAACAGCACTGACACCCCATGTGCCATCTCACCGGGTATCACCATATGTTTTTCGTCTTTCTATTACCGATGACCTCGAGCCGACGCAACGTGAGCGGCTTATTACTCTTTTAAACGATTTTCACGCCTCTTTTGACTGCAACCAAGCATCATTAGGCTGCACATGTACGGTCTCTCACCACATTGATACGGGACATCACGCACCATTACGCCAGCGTCCGTGCCGCGTGTCATCCAAAGAGCGACGTGTCATCGCCGAGCAAGTTGAAGATATGCTTGAGCGTGGTGTTATCAAGCCATCCTGCTGCCCTTGGTCGTCTCCTATAGTACTCATTAGGACAAAATATGGCTCGATTTGTTTCTGTGTGGACTATCGTCGCCTGAACAAGATTACACGAAAAGATGTCTATCCTCTACCGCGCATAGATGACGCCCTGGATTGTCTTCATGGTGCCGGATACTTTTCTTCTTTGGACTTGCGATTAGGCTATTGCTAAGTGCCAGTGTATGAATCCGACCGCTCGAAGACAGCTTTCATTACGCCTGATGGCCTGTACGAGTTTACAGTAATGCCATTCGGCCTCTGCAATGCACCCTCGACATTCGAAAGGATGATGGACAATATTCTACGAGGCCTCAAATGGAAGACGTGCTTGTGATATTTAGACGACGTGGTAGATTTCTCGCCTGCTTTCACCTCTCACCTCTCTCGTCTACGCGAAGTCCTTACTTGCCTTACCACCGGCGCCTTCAACTTAACTTGAAAAAAGCGCCGCTTCGGAGCCCGCCAGCTGACCATACTTGGCCATGTCGTGTCCAAAGACGGCGTCCTTCCCGACCCTGACAAACTTCGTGCTGTCGCAGAATTTCCGCGGCCGACTACAGTGAAAGAGCACCGAAGTTTTGTCGGTCTTTGCTCTTATTTTCGACGCTTTGTGCGCAATTTTGCCTGCATCATCGCTCCCCTGACGAAGCTCCTGGCTGGCCGTGGTGACCTTCGCGACTGGACTACGGCATGTGACCAAGCCTTCACCACTCTGCGTCGTCGGCTTACCTGACCGCCTGTTCTACGCCACTACGACCCGAGTGCATCGTTTGAAGTTCATACCGACGCCAGCAACATTGGTCTTGGAGCCGTCCTTGCACAACGGAAGCCTGGCTTTCCAGAACATGTGGTTGGATATGTGAGTTTGGCTCTCACGAAGGCAGAATCCAATTATTCTGTCATGGAAAAAGAATGTTTGGCTATAGTTTCGGCCTTAAACAAATTTCGCCCTTACTTGTATGGCTGTCCGTTCATTGTTGTGACAGACCACCGCGCACTCTGCTGGCTTGCGTCACTGAAAGACCCGTCGGGGCGTATTGGACGTTGGGCACTTCGGCTCCAAGAATTTGACATTCGCGTCATCGATCGATCCGGGCGTCAACACTCTGATGAAGATGCGCTCTCCCGTTCGTCCATGCGATTCGACGAAACGTCACCTTCATCCATAGAGTGCCCGGTTACTATGCTTGCTGTTACTGGCATGCCGTCTGAACAGAGAAAAGATCCGTGGACTGTGTGTCTCATTGACATTCTTAGCAGTTCCTCAACGTCTACATGCCCTCGAGCCCTTCGTCGCCAAGCCACCAAATTCGTGCTACGGGACGCCATCTTGTACCGCCGAAACTATCAGCCAGACGGTCGCAAATGGCTGCTAGTCATCCCTCGCCATTTGCGTTCCGACGTATGCACGTATTTCCATGCCGACCCACAAAAAACTCATGCTCGCGTCCTGAAAATCTTGAGCGGCTCCGCCAGCAGTACTACTGCCGTGGCATGTATTCTTATGTCCGCAAATACATTTGGTCAAGTGCAGCCTGTCAGCGACGCAAGACATCTTCTCATACGACAGGCCCTCTACAACCTTTGCCGTGTCCTGCACGTCCTCTTGATCGGGTTGGCATTGACCTTTATGGGCCTCTTTCATGCAGTGCTAACGGAAATCGTTGGATAATTGTCGCAGTAGACCACCCCACAAGATATGCTGAAACTGCTGCACTTGCATCGGCTGCTGCTCGCGACGTTGCCGCATTCATCTTACGGCATTTCGTCTTATGGCACGGTGCACCGCGAGAACTGCTCAGTGACCGAGGCCGTGTCTTCTTGTCCGAAGTTATTAATGAGATACTCGCCGCGTGCCGCACTATTCAAAGCACCACTACGGCGTATCACCCACAGACTAACGGTCTAACGGAACGATTCAGCCTCACTCTAGGGGACATGCCCACCATGTATGTTGCGTCTGATCATACCAATTGGGACGATGTCCTCCCTTTTGTGACGTACGCATACAATACCACCGTTCACGCTACCAGAGGCTTCTCACCATTTTTCCTTCTTTATGGACGTGAACCATCCACTACCATCGACACCGTACTACCATATCACCCGGATGCCTCTGAATTCACCCCTCTTTACGAGGTTGCTCGCCATGCTGAAGAGGGCCGCCAACTGGCTCACTCGTTCACGTCGGATACGCAAGGAATCCACAAAGATCGCCACGACAACGATCAGCCCACACAGTCCTTCGCCGTGAACTCTCACGCCTGGCTTCGGCTACCCTTTCCAACTCCAGGCCTTAGCCCAAAGCTTGCTCCGAGATATCAAGGTCCGTACCGGATGGTCGTGTGTACTTCGCCTGTGAATTATGTGGTCGAACCGATGACGCCATCGTCGGACAAACGCCGCCTTGGCCGCGAGACCGTTCACGTCAGCCGCCTGAAGCCGTACCATGACCCCCTTATCGTATCATCACCTTAGGTCGAAAGGATGGCTCCTCTTCGCCGCTGGGAAGTTGTAGTGAGTAATATGCATGTGGCACAGTGCGGACTGCCACCGCTGTGGCGCGAGACCCGAGCTCGGGCTGTTGATTCGAAGCGCTTGGACTCGTGATCTAAAGCTACCTGCGATCCCTCGAACGAGCTGCAATAAACCCCATTTCAGCTTATTCGTTTTTTACCTTCCTATGGTCCCTGCAGCGCACCTTGCCGAGCACTTCCACATCTTGTATGATGCCAGGGCAGAGTATGGAGCCTATTTCATTTCTAGTCGCGTCATTCGGGCTCCTCCACGTCCACTTTCGGCTATCCCGCTTCCGGAAGACGGTATTCCTTATTCGCATATTATTCCGTTCTGCAAACTCTATTAATAACTCTCCCCTGCTATTCCTAGAGCCTAGGCCATATTCCCCCACTGACTTGTCTCCAGCCTGGTTCTTGCCTACCCTGGCATTGAAGTCGCCCATCAGTATAGTGTATTTTGTTTTGACGTTACCCATCGTCGATTTCACGTCTTCATAGACGCTTTCAACTTCCTGGACATCATGACTGGATGTAGGGGCATAGGCCAATACGATATTCAATTTGTACCTCTTATGAAGTTCCACAATAAGACCTGCCAGCCTCTCGTTAATGCTATAGGATTCCTTTATGTTACCAGGTATATCCTTATTAATCAGGAATCCGACTCCTAGTTCTCGTCTCTCCGCTAAGCCCCGGTAGGCCAGGACGTGCGCATTTTTTAGCACTGTATATGCTTCTTTTGGCCTCCTAACTTCACTGAGCCCTGTTGTATCTCATTTACTGTCCTCTAATTCCTCCAATTGCACTGCTAGACTCCCCTCCCGTTCTAGATAACGTTCTAGTGTTAAACGTTGCCAGGTTCATATTCCAATCGTGGCCTGTCCGGCCCCAGAGATTCTTAGCCCCCTCTGCCGCGTGAGAGGTCTGACCGCCACCATGGTCAGTTGCTTCGCAGCTGCTGGGGACTGAGGGCCGGGGTTTGATTGTTGTATTCATATAGGAGGTTGTGGCCAAGTACTGCCCCAGGGTGGCCGATCCTGCTCTGTTGAGGGAGTGCGTTACCAGTTGTGTCAGTGGGATCAGGCCGCACTCCAGGCTTGTTAATGCAATTTTATGAACACGCGGACTTTTTGTTTAATCCGGTGGAAAATTTCGCGGCACCGGAAATCGAACCACGGTCCCCTTGCACGCGAGACTGATACTCTACATTTACGCCCCCGCCACAGGGACTCATAGGCAGCTGAAAACTTCAGGTTTGCCGCGAATGTGCATAACGAATGAAAATATAGGCAAATTTACTTTTGTAGATTCAAAAGGCCGAAGCTAAATTTACAAGAAAGTTTAATTGCTACACATTGTTCTATCCATCGATAGATGACACTTGGATATTAGGTTATTATATTACTAGATTATCATAATGAATACTTCGTTACAAGTTTTTGCGACACTACAGTGAATGTGTTGATGGTTAACTCTAGCATGCGATTTTAATTGACTCCACAAACTAGTATTTGTGATTCCGGATCCCTGCACTTCTGTCGACAAAGAGTTGTAACGCTTGTAATATTTAGGTAAAATTTTGCTTGACATGGGGCTTGCAAAGTAACACAAGGCTTAATCAAGGCTCCGAAACTGTTTGGAGGCCTGGCAGCCCTCTGCGCCAGCAATCTGTCGCCACCATGACGGTAAAAGGCAGTATGAAACATCGAGCACTATTAGCTAAAAGGGCTCAGGTTTGGCCTTATGCCTCAACCAAAGAACCACCCTTCAGCGTAACGATAAATTGAGCGGACGCCGACGGCAGTACTCATTTACTTCTTTTTTTCATTACCCTTTGCTAGCCCCTTGTGCGAAAAAGCCTGGAACAGAGTGGAGTCAATCGCCGCTTCTCCAAATGGTTGGCCGACAAATGCTGTCTGTGCTTGAATCCATTAAGCACTTCTTATTACGAGATGTGTGAATAGTGAACGCGTTGTCACGAATAGCGGGGCATTTGACTCCGTGCAATATCCATAGACATCGTATGATGGCGGTTTAGTGGTTCGTTATTTGGGGACGTATAGCGACCACTTGTAAGTATATAGGAGCGATTTTCTACGGTGTTCTGTTTTCCTTAATACGGGAAGGAAAATATATGTAGCTGCTGTTTCCAAACATTGGTGTAGTTTCATGTGCAGCAAGAGATAATAAACGCTGACTATCATTCTGCTTATTGTCAGTATCACGTCGTACTAGTGGATAAAAAGATACACGAGGCGATACTGCGATAGTAGCTGATTGCTAGACGAAGCATCCATCCAATAGTCGACGTAGTTGAAATAAAAGATTTACCAAATTAATGCTTATTTTATTTACCGGGAAAACGTTAGCAATCCGCGAAAAAACTATTATGACAACCGTTAAACAGGCCTCGTCATCCCCTCCACAAAGGATAGACGGTGTGCGAAAAGTCATAACCATGCACTATAAAAAGGACAACACAAAATGGGATAACATGAACAAAGCTTTACAAATTAATCAACAAATCAACCATAAAACTAGCCAGCTGCAGCAGAAAATAAAATGTAAATAATTGAAATGTATAACACAAAACGCTTTACTGTAGTTAAATACATGCCTTCGGTCGGTGAACCAGACTCGTGTTTGGTGCAGTTCCGCGAGTAGCGAATAAAAGACCGAAGAACGTGGCCTATCGGAATGAGATGCATGGCGTGCCGGTGCCTTTCGAGAAAGATGGCGAGATGCTCATTGAAGAGAGGCACAGACCATTGGTTTCTTGGCCCAGCTCGCTGAAGTTTCTTCAAAATAATCATTGAAATTGTGATTGTAAACACGGAATGTTGGTGCTGCCGTATGTGCTACTAACGATGTTACATCAAGAATCTGGAGTCTCTCTAGGAAATTCACGATTTTTCGGCGAGGCTTGTAACTGTTTGAGCCTACAACACGGTGCTATATCTTGCACCAGATGCCGGATTTTCCATGTAATGTAAGTGTTTGAGTGTATATGTGGTGCCTACGGCCCCATATGTATAAATTAAAATTTTTCTTGAATGTTGGACATCGATCACCAACATCCTGTGCAAATAGGAGAAACCAGCCGCAGCGCTGTTTCGGATTAACGTCCCTGCAAGTAAGGTGGACGCTGAATCAAATGTCCATGAAGCCTGCGGTAGCCTTTGTTGTTTCAGTCTATTAAAGGGTGGGGGAAATGGACTTTTTATTACATTTTAGACTCATTTCAAAGCGTCATGAATAAATTGAAGCAAAAGACTCCGTCTCAGCAAAGCAACATCAGATGCTATCAACTTTCAGACGGACGTCCAGCTCACAAAATAGGAGTATGATTGTGTCGCTGCAACTACAATATTGTGTAGTATTAGTGATTTGTGCGCAAAGACATTCCTGTTTCGAGCATACCATAGTTCTGTGGCAAATAGTGCCTTCCAGCTATAATTATGTCTTTCTACTCTTATATATTTTACCTTATTATCAGCAAAAAGGAATTGCGAAAGTCTGGAGGCTCGGAGGGAAAAGTAAAAGCATGGCTTTCAGGCTTCCACGGAACTTGTTGATTTTTCTTCAATGGTAAAATGTCGGCAACGTAAGAGTCTGCACCTTTTGCAAAAAAATAGGAAAAGAGACCACGGTTTTTTTTTGTGTTTTCCTTCCTTTATGTAGCTGTTATTGTTCGTCAGTGCGGACACGAATAAATTATTTCGAATTCAGATTTCAGAGCTACTGCCAGTTCTCTCAAATATGTTGAGTTTAACGCATTTTCCTCTCTTTGTTTCGTAAAAATTGAAATATCTGCGAAGATAGCGCTATGAATTCTCACTGTTCATTCGTTTTCGTGTCCGCCTACCTGGTATCGGACGAGTAATATCTTTCCCAGGTTAAATACTTTGTTGGTTGTTTTGTTTCTCGTATTAAGCAATGACACAAATGATCTTGTCGAAGTGGGACTCCTTGAAATAATTATTCTATTCGAACAAGAAAGAGTGTGATTTGAGACCAGGGATGAGGCTAGCTGGAAAGCAGGGTTTTGGATCTCAGTCAGTGGGAGCGGAATTCAAGGCAAACAATTTGGAATAGATAGCATATGCCCGTATATAAATGGTAGGAGCTTTATTGACTGAGACCTGTCCTTGGAGGCCAATCGGCCTAATAGGGTGCATGTTTAAGTCAATGTATAGATAGCGACAAATACACCCACGTTTATAAGTCTATATAGCTCTGCAAGTGCAGCTGCCGTACTCTGAGCACCACTGAACATCTGTAAAGCATTTCAATGCAAACTAGCACCGTCGTACAAACGCTACTATTAGCAGGGGCAAGCTTATAGAAATCTGGGTCCTAACTGCAGCAGTCACGCAGCATGTGCCATACCTCACCCAGAAACTTCCAAGAGCTGCAGCGAATATAAGGTTTATAGCATTGTTCATTTACCATAACTTCAACTCTAAGTTTGAGAAATCATATTTTGTCATACAGCTTTTCTCTGTGTTGAATTGTGAGTCACAATCACGCAAATTACTCGGAAGTGTCTGCTCATTTAGCAACCGAAATGCAACAGTGGCTCCGTCGAACAGTTACTAGGATTTAACTTTCTCTCTCAAATGGAAGAAATTTCATAAAAATCGTTCCGGGGGTTATCTCACAAAAGCGTCCTTGCGTTTTACAAGTTTTTGAATTTAGTGGGTCGGATTTTGGGCCCAGCTATAGCTTCCTCATAAAAACAAATTGGAATGTATCAACTCAAAACAAATAAAAATATTAGGTGCATATTAAAAACACATGTGTCCCGAATAGACCACAACAATATATTAAATTAAGCCGCTTTTCCTTTACTGTAGTATATGTCATTAAGCCCGGTGCCTCAAGAAAATAAACTATTGTTACGTGGAAGCTGACAGAGCACTGTGTATTTACACTGTGTTTACAAGTAAAACAACCAATGAACTATATAGTTGAATGCGGGTGCCTGTTCAACAGCCTCTTCTACATCAATGTTTCTCTAGAGGAATATTATGCAAGACGATCGCCGGCTGCTAAAGCGCCATGAGGGTGCTTGCTATGGTATAGGGGAGCGATAGAACTTAACGCGGGATACGTGAACAACGTCTGTAGGCGGCGAAACGGAAGGAGAGGAAGTCTAGAGAACACTAATCTAGCATGCGACGTCTGTTACACATCTTACGACACGGTAGGGTACGGAGCACAGCGAAAACAATTTTTCAGGTAGTCGAACACGTCGAGTCGCAGTCCACAAGAGCACAAGGGCAAGCGGGGAAAGATAACGTCGCTATGAGGGTAGTCATAGCGGTACCTCTGGTGCTCTTGGGATATCGTAAGGCGATGTCGAGCAATCTGGCGTGCATCGTGAGCCTTGGAAGTGGTATCGCGAGCGTATTCAGAGCGCAAATGCTGGGCAGCGTCGATGATAGGGTCAAAAGGCAACATTGCGTCGCGGCTAAAACCAAGATAAAAGGCTGAAAAGCCGCGGTAAGCAGTCCTAAATTTCTATTTTGTCGCGCCGGAACGAAGAAGGTCATCGATAACGCTAGAGAGAAAGTGGCGGCCATGGTTGGTGAGGAGTTGACGAGGAGCTGTAAGATGGCGCCACGTGGCAGGAAATCAGCGACGGCTCTAGCACAGTTGGTAGAGAGAGCGTGTGTATTTGTGTATTGGGTGGTGTGGCCTGTAACAACGGCAATCCATTCGTTGCCTTCAGCAGAGGTAGTTAAAGAACCGAGGTGCTCAAGACCAACTCGGAAGAAGGAGTCAGATGGGACTTCAAGGTGATGAAGAAGGCCAGCATGGGCATAGATGGCTTTTTTTACGCTTTGGCACGGTTTTCAAGCAGCGACGTAGCGCCCAACGGAGGGGTAAAGACGTGGACAAAGGAAGCCGCGGCGAACGCGATGCTTGGTCCGGAAAACACCAAGATGCCGGCGGTCGGGGCCTGAAGGAGCTCGCCTAGCAGCAGGTGCAGCTGCGTAGGAACAACCAGTGCTTCGTATCCGTCGTGGCGGACGTTATAGCGATGCAATGTGTCATCTTGTACGAAGAGGCGAATGAATGGATTAGGTGCTGCAGAACCCAGTTTCTGAAAAGCTGATGTGACATGGAATCACGGCGCTGCTGATCACGAAAGTGGCTTATAGCGGATAGCAAAATTACATATCAAGGCGCGTCAATGGAGGCTATAGGCGGATCCACGTTATTGCATTGCAAAGAGTGAGCGTCGCTGTGCAATCGGCCAGACTTATAAAAAGCAGAGTATGTGTATTCTTGGAGTCGCACAGCCCATGTCCAGGACGCCCGGTTGGATGCTCAAGGGAAAAAAGCCCGCGAAATACGTGGTGATCGCTAGTCACGTTGAAGTGCCGCCATGCAACTAGGGCTGGAATTTGCCCACCACCCAAACGAGAGCAAGACACTCCCGTTGCGTGACGGAGTAGTTCTGTTCGGCTGGGGAAAGGAGACGGCTGGCAGAGGCGATAAGAAGGGAATTGCCATTTTTATGCTCAAAACAGCGCCGATTCCGTGGCCGCTGGCATCTGTCTGTAGTTCTGTTGGAGGGCTTTCGTCGAAATGAGGCAGGACAGGTGGTGTAGTGAGCGACTTGAGAGTAGAGAAGGTGGCAGGCCGTGCAGCACCCAGAAAAAGAACGAAACGCCTTGCTTCAGCAGATTTTTGAGATTACGTGCAATTTCCGCGAAACCCTTGGCAAAGCGTCGTAAGGGGGAGCACAGTCCCAGAAAGGTAGGGGCTTTCGTTGAGCCAGTCGGAACGTGGAATTTCTAACACGGTTTCAACTTTGTCAGGGTCGGGGCTAACACCGCTCGACTCGACGAGATGACCGGGCATTGCAACTTGCTGCCGCCCGAAATGGATCTTTGGTCAACGATGTCGCACGCCGGCCTTGCTAAACACAGAACGTATAGAGGAAAGTCGGTCGAGATGCGTTTCAAATGTCGGTGAAAGTACAGTAACGTCATCAAAATAACGCATGCAAAATTACAGTTTAAAATTATGTAAGAGGGTATTCAATTGTTTGAAGGTGGCAGGGGCGTTGCATAAGCGAAGGGCATGACTTTAGACTGATCGAGGCTGTCAGGGGTAACAAGAGCGGCCTTCCCAGGGTCCATGTTGTCGACGGCGAACTGTCACTATCCTCAAGGAAGGTGAATTGCAGAAAATGTATTTGGCACTGAGGAGGCAATCCTGGGCATCGTCTATGTGTCGGAGCGATACCCGTATTTTTGGGGATTTGTAGTCCACGCAAAAGCTCCAGCTGTCGTCTTTCTTTTCAACAAGAACCACAAAAGTGCCCACGGGAAGCAGGACGGCTCGATTATATTTTGGCGCGCATCCTGTCTGCCTCCTCTTGATTTATCTGGAAATTAGCTTCAGATAACCGGTATGGCCGTTGGTGCAGCGGATGGGCATCACCAGTGTTTATGCGGTGCTGGACAGCGCAGGTTTGATCACGAGGATGGTCACAAAGGTTAAATACATCCCGATATAAGGAGAGGAGGCGAAGGAAATTGTTCGCTTGATGGGGTGAAAGGCCTGGAGTGATCGTTTTATTGAGGTCGGTAGGGGACAGATAGGGTGAAAAAGACGGGGTACTAGTGGTGTGCGAGCGAGCAACATCAGGGGGAGACAAGGCCGAGGTGGCATAGTCGTATGGAAGGCCTCAGCGTAGCGAGAGAAATGCCCTTTGGGAGGAATTGCAAGCACAGCCGGAAATTCAGTACAGGAAGGCAAGCAACACTGTCTCGTAGTGTTATAAGCGTGCCTACAACACCAAACCTGCCCGTCAACAGAACTGCCCTGATGTGAGCGAGCACTTAGTCAACGTCACGTGCTGGTTGAGACGGCGTAACAGAGACACAGGTCACGGCTAAGAGAAAAAAAAATTAAGAGAAAATTAAGAGAAAGAAACAGAAAAATTAAGAGAAAAGAAAAAAATTAGGAGAAAGAAAAAAAGAAGGGAAGAGAAATTAAGAAAAATGAAGAGAAAAAAATTCTGGAGTTTCACGTGCCAAAACCAATTTCTGATTATGAGAGACGCCGTAGTGGAGGACACTGGAAATTTTGATTACTTCGGTTTTTTTAACGTACACTCAAATTTAAGTACACTGGTGTTTTCGCATTTCGCCCCCATCGAAATGCGGCCGCACTGGCCGGGATTCGCTCCCGAGACCTCGTGCTCAGCCGCGCAGCAACATAGCCACATAGAAACCACGGCGGGTATATTAAGAAAAAAGGGCTTCGTACTTCATATTCACCTCCAATAAGTGGCTCAACATAGGTTATCAAAACAAAATATTGCAAAGAACATTATGGACGTACCTTTGAAGCTGTGATATGGGTACAATATACCATGCGTCTCTACAGCGGCTTAATTCACTTGATAAATCTTCATTTGCATTAATTTCTGAAATGTTTTAGTATGGTAGAATATTTGTGTCGTTGCGAACAGTGCCAAGAATTATAAGAAAATATCTTTCTTTATACGCTCGCGTATACTGCTGTGTGCAGTAATTTCCGCTCCGTGGACGCAATGCCGCTACCGATGAGCGTAGGAGGATGTGGTATTGGTTCGCTTGCTCTCGCTCATCTCTATTTAGAGTGTGTATATTCGGCGACTCAGCGTTCTTCACTTCAAGGCACCTTCTTTTGTCTCCGCTTTTCCGCGTGCATCTAAACCATATTATGCAAGACCCTGTTAGGTTTTGTTTTCGAAGTGTCAGGAGGAAAATGACCTGAATTATTTTGGCAACTTCTTTGTCACCTCGGCATGAAAATCGCACCCGACGGCTGCATTGTGCGTGTGAAGCGGTACTGATTATGGTCAACCAAGAATTTCGCCGATTAGGAATACCGGTACGTGTTGTCGACTTGAAGTGACGTGACGACTTCCTAACGCTGATAATTAGTAGCGTAGTAAATGCAAGTTCATGGGGATGACTCATTTGCTGCATGAGCTTCACTGTTAAAAAAAAAGTGATATGCTTTAGAAGCAGTGAAGCGCGCGCATTTTCCGAACGTCGCATAGTGTAGCAATGCACAAAGAACATATGATTGTGCAAATCACAGTATTGGCGCTGAGGTTTACCGAGTCTCATTGTGGAAACGGACAATTCTTGAGATAAATACAGAGACCATAATTTATTGCCAGGCAAGGAAGAAAACGAATTGATTTAATTAGTAAAATGCTGTGTCAATAAAACGAATAAACAAGGAAAATATACACGCTGCTCGACTTTTGGACCCCAGAGGATCCCTAGCGTGGCGCAGTTTTATTTGTTTGGATCTGCATGCTTCGCGACTGGCTACTCCCACCAAGTTTGAGAAGTACGCTTCTCAATAATCAAATACTTGGACAATGACTGGCTCCGGCCTTTCCCACGTCTCTTTTTTTTTCCCTATTGCGCTCTTCCTATTTATAAGTATGTACCAACTATTTGCCAGTTTTTCAGAGCCAGCAAGTCTTTGCCGGATATATTGCTCAACTATCGCAGACGAAAAATTTGAAGGAATGGGTGCTGGGCGGGTTGGTGCTGGCAACGGGCGGCTGTCGTAAGGTGTCGGTGACGTGTTTACGAACAGCGCCACCAACAGCAGAAATCACACCCATGGAATGTGAAACAGACGACATGATCAAGGCGCTCGCTGTGCTTCCAGTGATTTCAGACTGCCGGTGTTAAGGCCTGCGCAACAGAGAACGCACTTTTTGCGTGTGTTCTTTTGAGAAATGGCAGGACTTGCACAAAGCCAGCCACATTCATGCCACCAGGTAATATATAAATTAGAAAAACCGAGCAAATTACGGTGCAAATTATCGCCGCCAACAGAGGTCAGCGTGCCAAACTAAGACGTAGAGTTCCAGCACGTATATTCCACATGTTATTTTTCTGTGCATGACAACATTGTCGCGTACTAAATCGTGTAGATAGGGAGAGAGCACAAAAAATTCTCCGACGAAGTATCAGACATGTATGAAACACATACCACTGGCAATGTATCCTTGGGACCGCTACGTTTGTGCCACTGATTGTGTGCATTAGGGGATGAGGGGCACCTGGCGCTCTTCAATAAACCTTTTTTTACGCCAACTTGGGCAACTGCAAGTATCACAACATTACATTTACTCGTAGACATTTACGGCATGCGATTTTTCTTGCAAGTGAGAGTCGGCGTAGATGTTTTTTTTTTGCTCTATTATTGAGCGCTCTTGTAAAATATGACCTTCAACATCGCGTTTTTCTCATAGAGGCCTTTGCGAAGGAGATATTGAGCTAAGAGGCTTTCGCTGCTACCGGAGTGGCTTAAGAAGACGGCACTTACTTTCCCGTTAATCATACAATGACGAAGAATTTGTTAGAATACTGGAAAAATTCCCAGAGTAATTGCAATTGTTATGAGTGATAACATGTAAGGTCCTTCATCTAAGAGTCGGCTCCATGGGTAACCGTGCTGCATTGAATTCGTCCTTGTGGCGCTACGTACACAGCAGTAAGATGTTCAAGCGATACAGATGCTTCTCTAGAACGAATGACCGGAGTAACGAAGATATGTCCATGTTGTTTGCATGACACTTACAAAGAAGTGACCTGTATAACGAAGGATCACAGATGCCCTAAGCACTCCGTAACGAAGCCGTTCGACAGCATTACACTTATTTGACAGCGCTGGCAAGTACACGTCACATGCCACATAACACGAGCTGGAGCCCTTCTCTGAACTCTAGCATCTAATCGGACACTACAAATAATGACTCTCTCCCTTACGTCGCGAGCGTAAGGGGGTCATGTTTTCCCATTTTCACCTTGTGATAGCTAATGCTTTCGGGTGTTGTGTTGAACTGCACCACTCCGCCCTCCCACTTTCGGGGTCCGCTCTCGCTTCCCAGCCATTCCCTCGGAGCAGAACCGTAGAAAGTCGCTGCGAGACGTTGTACCTCCTTCGAGTTCGTCCTAGGTATTGCCGTTTCTTACTGGAGTAAAAATATTCAACAATTACTGTGCTCTTTAAAGCAAGGCCTACAAATATTTTCATTTCCCGATATATTGGCTGGTGCTGACAATCTCTCTCGTGCGGCAAACGGCAAACGCAGCGGGGTGTGGCGCCATTACCTAGCTCATCGCGAGGCAACGCTTGGGTGACGTGAAGGCGCTTGGGGCGTGAAGGCGCTGACAGACCTGCGCTCATGCATCGGTTGTTTCCTTATAGGGTGTCGGCGAACGCGGTGTTCGTACGCCATCGGTGAACTGACGACGGCAGGATACTCTGCCGCCATCTTTGTACTGGTCGCCTCTGTCGAGCACGTCTTGGACAGCACTACTCTTTTCTTCTCACGGTTGGCAAAAAGCTTCAGATTGAAAACCTGAGGTCCATCTCCCTCCACCTCGCGCCTCGACAAACTCTACGAAAGGATAGTCACCACAAGAATCCAACACCACCTGGAGGACAAGGAGCTATAACAACACAGCATGTTTGGCTTCCGGGCGAGCCTGTCAACACAGGACGTCCTGCTACAAATAAAAGAAGAAATCATAAACACGTCACCCAGAGCAGGCGACAACATTATCATGGCCCTAGATATCAAAGGGGCCCTAGAAAACGATAGCCACGAAGCCATCACGGAAAGAGTGAACAACGCCAACTGCGGCAGGAGAATCCACCACTACGTGAGGACCTGCGGCCGTATACCCATGGGACCGCAACTCTAGAATGTTTAGAGTCACGGCAGCAGTGGTAGACCACACGGGATAACCAATTAGCTGCGCGACCCTGAGAAACTGCATGCTAACTGAGGGGGAAAAGTTGCGGCAGCTCTAGCGGCAGCTGAAGGTTACCGCAGGAGAGAGAGAGAGAGAGAAACTTTATTTGGTTCCTTCAAGGATTTAGCGTCTCTAATCTCTAATAATTTCTCATCTCCAAATCAAGATGCAGGAACTACATACAAGGCAGAGTTAGTAATGAACCACTGAGAATCCTCCTCGAAACAGCGCGTCCTAACGAAAACATAAAACATAGGATCTTCTGGATACCGGCACACACCGGGATATAGGCAACTCAAATGTGGACAGCGTAGTTCGCGAACTCACTCACCAAGCAGGGCATTCGGAAACCCTACAGGCCCCCTTAACGGTGGAGCCGACCTATGCAGAAATACTTAACCACTACAGAGGAAGGAGACTTAAATACCCCCCATCCCGCACATCGCTCACACAACACGAGGCAGTCAGCTGGCGAAGACTGCAAGCAGGTACGTTCCTCAACCTGCACACAATACAGCAAATGGTCCCTACCCACTACAGGGATACATGTCCGTGGTGCGGGGCAACCCGAGCGTTATACCACATCACATGGGAATGCAAGCGTAATTTCGCATTCCATAAAGTAAATAACCCAAGTGCGGAACAATGGGAGGGTGTGCTCACCAGCAGCGAGCTCGCAGCCCAACGGGCAATTGTGCAGCGCGCCTGTGGGTCAGCAAGACTCAACGGTGCCCTGGAATAGGGGCGCCGACCTTGTGAAGCAGTCAGGACTCAAAACAGACAGCGCCCACCGCCATTCTCTCTGAGATATAGAGCAATAAATTTTTCCATTCCATTCCATTCTCACGCTTTCGCAACACGAAATTCATCCTCTTCTTTTCTCGCGCTATTTTCGCTTTCGTCGTCTTTCATGCCTCGCTTAGCTTCGCGTTCGCTGTTTATTCCTTCGTTGTGCTCGATTACGCCGACGCGCACGCTCAACGAAAGAAGCGCCGCTTAAAGGCTCAACCACACATAGCACGGGATGCGCGCCTGGCTGCGCGTGAACATAAGAATACGTGTCTCCGAGTGGGTACGGGACTGATAAAGGGCAGAGCAGCCTGTTACACGATACACGCACACGTGCGCGCTTCGCTGCACGTGGCAGAAGTTCTACAGACTAGCGACTACGGAAACGTTTGTCTTTGAGTTTGATAAACCTTGATCCTTCGTTCCATTATTACCAGTATTTTCTATTTCTTTGGCAATAGTAATGCCACGACTATGTTTTCAGGTTCAGTAATGCACGGCGTTTCTATCTACACATCCTTGTGGTAAGGAATGTTACATCAATGCTAAACACAACCGCTGATCTCCGTACGCACGATAGCGTCTCCATGCCAACGACTGCAGTTAATATTTGCGCGGGATTACGCACGACATTGCTGTCGAGCTTTTGCTTATCCACTTGCTTCGCCACATTTAGCGTTCTCTGGCCTGAATGCACAAGATGAGATTGAAGCTATAGTTTCTTGCACAGAAGTCTTTGCAGCTGCTTATGTTCCAAGGCGGTGGGAGCGCAGAAAGCGTCTGCAGCTACGTTGGTGGGTCAAGCCCGTCTTTCAACAACGGCGTAGAGAAGTAATGCAGGGATCGCGCACAAAGCGCCCGAACGCCA
The DNA here is from genome assembly GCF_050947875.1 of Dermacentor variabilis. NCBI lineage: Eukaryota > Metazoa > Arthropoda > Arachnida > Ixodida > Ixodidae > Dermacentor > Dermacentor variabilis. Next base: position 156,800,956 of record NC_134571.1, read on the forward strand.
CAATTCGCAGAAAGGCAACGCATCGCCGGTACAAGATTCGTCCAGGTTGACTGCACTGATCGAAACGATAACGTGACGTACGCGAATAGACTGAAAGAAAAGACCAGGGTGTATATCGGAAAGCGCGAAAGCGTGGCCTAAGATCGGGCTGATTAGTTACCGGAGGCACGAAGATCGTGTATTGGATACGCCGTAACAATACTTCAAGCTGTTTCAACAGCCGCCTCTCTAACCTCTGTATCCGTATGCACTACAACATACCGTAACTAATTCTTCATCTTCAAAGGGGAAGAAACACTTCATTCTATGTAACGAACAATCTATTAATAAAAGACGTATTCTCATACCTTCATTTACTAGCATGGTGATGTAACCAGTGCTTAAATATTAGTTTAGAGCTCTTTCATTATTAACAGTAGGCTGTACTGTATATATAGAGCTTCTGAAGCACCCTGTTTTCCTGCACAAAATTTGTAAGGATTAAGTTTGTAATAAATTATATGCCATTCAATAATTTATTCCTTATACACATTTTTTTCCTTCATTTGAATCGATGTTCAATTCCAAATCTAATATTCGGTAATAGCACATTCCTACATAAAAGTTAAGTACTCTTAGTTATGTTTGTACCATCAGTATAACACATGATTTTAAGCGCAACTTTTAATACGGGTCGGTTGTCATATTTAATCATGTGGACGAAATACGACTCCCCACATTTTCTGTCTTTCGAAAGGAAGACCGCAACCAAACTTGATCGTGCCGAGGTGTTCAAGTCTTGTCCGACGATCACAAGAACAACAAGGCCTCTTCTTACTAGTAAATTCTCAAACGCACTCCCAAAGTTGAACAACATACTCAGTAAAAACTACCCAATTCCCACCAGCAACCAGAAAATTAATAACATTTTTCCCGACCCGCCCAGATTAGAATACAGACACAACTCTAATTTAAACGATATTCTTGTGTATGCAAAACTCAGGACAAATACGAAGTTGGGAATCGGTATCTGTGGCCGCCCCAGGTACTCTACACGCAACCATATTAAATGTACTAGTACAGTAAAAAGTACAGCGTCGTGTTACTCACAGAAGGTAACTTCGAGTTTCACCTGCATATCAAGGAACGTAGTCTACTCTTCGGAATGTGCCGCTTGTAGGAAACAATACATCAGTGAGACTGAAGAACAAATTGGTTCAACACTCAACGGTCACCGCACGAATACTAGACACGATTTACCAAAAGCAGTAGACAGCCGCTTCAAGGAATATTTTAATATATTCGAGAAAGCAAGCCTCTGTGTACTACAAACAAATTTTCGTTCACTTCGGGTAAAGAAATGTACGAAATGATACCTCATACACAAGTTTAATTGTCTTCACCCGGCGGGACATAATTTGGCACGTGGCAAATTAGAATTATAAAAGCGATAACTTAAATCTGAAATTCTCATAACATCAACCAAGGCACAAAATACCTTATGCCACCAGCTAACCTTAATTCTTAACCTCTGCTATTCCTCCATTTTGCAATTTTTTTCTTGCTTACCACCTAATTAATTATACTCTTCCATGTTTTTACGCTGATATCAACTGTACGACCCCCTTTTGCCATGTAGACCTGCCCCTGCCGGCTTCTGCGCACGTCACCCTCTTATTTGTTATTCTGGTTTCGGTTTCCCCCCTCTCTCGCTTCATTTTTTCTGTTTTTATTATATATTTTCTTGAGACACCTTCACCAACGCAATCGTAAATTCCAGACGCCACGATACCTTTTTCAGCGCGTCAGCCACTCAGGGAATCGCCACTTCTGTATACCGCCGTAACGACCCCTACGTTGAGCTACTGGGGCCAACGTCCATTGAAAGACCATGCCGTTGCCTCCCACTTACCCCATTCATTGCACCTGACACTCCTTGTCGCCATCTTAGCTCCTGCAGGATTACTCGACGCATTGATGCTACGCTACTAAAGTCATTGTTTCAACTAATGTAATTTTAGGTATTTTTTGTTACTGGAGCACTGAACGCCGGACCGGCTCTACTAAAGCCATAAAAACACGTCGCCAACGACACCCCTGAATGCTTCCTAATCTATCGCTTCCCCACTCCCTCCCGCGCGCTTGCTTTTCTTGTTCTTTTTTTCCCTCTTGGTGTATTTCTTTTCATCTTTCTTCTTTTTTTCTCCCCGCTTTCTACTGTACAACCAGCCGCCACTGTCAACAACCGCACGTGACGTCACTGTACTAAGCCTTGAAAACTAGCATGCCGAGGATGACGCGGCCGCCTTTGACGAAGATAGGTCGCCCTTCCTCCTATGGAAACGTTGGCCAGCCTTTGTGAGGCACCTTATCCCAGTTTATAGCCTTTATGCGAAAGTGGTATATACAGTATGTTCAAAGTTAGGTTTTCTGTGTTTTTAAGAGAAAATGCGAAGAGGACTACACAGAAGCCGTTTTTCCACCAAGGTTATGCGGCCACGCGGCCGTGAACTGTAAGGATATTTGTCGTCGTAAGGGAAGTATTTATTTAAATTCTATAATTACCTTATTATTTGCTGCAGTTAGCATGGATCCTTATATTGAAATCTCAGAGGAGGCGCTGTTTGGTGACTTGCATTTCGCGCAATTTTATTAACGCGCCTGTGTCCCGAGATATACGTTTCTGAAATTTTAGCCCAGGCAGTCTAATTACGCATGCGAGTTGCCAGTAGTGTTGCAGGGAGGTTGTACCGTTCAGAAGTATTTGATTTTAGGGCCCTGCATTGCCTACGTCTGAAGTGATGCACTTCATTGAAGTATGCTTGACGAATTATTTTTATTCTTCGTGGTTATTCAAAAGTGCCGAACAGATCAGGCACCGCCTTGCAAGTGCGTCGAGTGAACCTCTGAGCTTACATCATGTGTCTTTGCCTTTGTCACTGATTTCTCCTATTAAGCTGGCCGTTGGTAGAAGCAAGCCCTGCTTAGAGACCTTCTGCGTTAAATATGGCTCCTACGGCTGTCTCAAGGTACTATTCTACGGCAGAAAAAAATAGATGTAATGCTATCAATGGCAGAGATGAAGGGCAATGCGCCATTAGCAATGAATCTGTAGGCGTGCGGCGATCCAGATCGGCGAGTTCCAACCAACGCAACAATTGTTAGCATGTTTAAAGGTTTCCGCACAACACGCTCAGTTCAGCAAAAAAGACAGCCCAAGAAGAGCATCACTGATGACCACATTGAAATTGTCGTCCTTACCTGCGTGTATGCATTGCCAAATGTAGGCATGAGGGAGATTTCTAAACAATGCGGGAAAAAGTGAGAACAGTGCACATCGTTTTAATAAAGCAGAAATTTAATATATGCAATGTGAGTCCACAGCAGGACCTAGGTGAGGCAGACTTTGAAAATGGACAGGCTTTTGTAATTGGGCCCCTATAAAATTTGACTATGATTAGAATTTTATACAAAGACTGATTTGGATGAAGGATCCTCGATTTTGCAAGAACAGCCCAGTGAACTTTCACATTCCTCACTACTGGTACAAAGGAAATCCTCATTAGAGGCGGCAACACAGCTGCCAAATTCACTGATGTCTAAATATATGGTGTGGCATACTTCTGGACAGAACCATTGGCCCTCACTTCTTAAGAATTATGCGCTTGAAATTCTTGCTGATGTCATCGATAAATTTGCCTCGAGTCTCCCTCTCAACGAACTGCGTCTATTTTGGTTCCAGAATGACGGTACCCCACCACATTTCTCCTCCACTGCAAATAACTGGTTTAACTGTAACTTTCCACGGCAATGTCTGGGGCCTGAAACAGCAGAAGCTTGATGTAGGCGAATTGGTTTCCGGCTTCGTAGCACTCATTTCTTGAAGTGTCTGGGAGGCGAACGAGAGATGTTTGACCGACGAGCTACCCCACCCCCTGATCTTTCTTCACTGGACTTATTTCTGTGGAGCAACGTGAAAGATCGCGTTGACGCAGTTCAGAGCAGCGATGTCAACGATATGAAGATGAGAATAGTTGCCCCCTGTTGAAGCATCAACAAGAAATGCTGCGCAGAGTTGTCGATTCCACGCGAGAGTGGTTTATGTGGTGTGTTGCGGAGGAAGGCATTTCGAACATTTTTAAAGCTTTGGTTCCTAGGCCATTGTCATAATTCTAAGTCGGGCAAGATTTAATATCACTCGAAACTAATATTGTGTAACTAACAGTATACTTGAAGCAGATTTCGAAAATGATTGTATGGTTCGTTTGTATGTAGGCCACGGATTTACACTGTACTTGTTTCTTTTTTCATCTTGTTGTTGTTGTTCTTTTTCTCCCACTTCTTCCGAAGTAATGCCGGAATCGGAGCCGTGTTGAACTAAATAAATATGAATTTGATGCACTGACACAATTTTATGTGCTGTCATGGGCAGTTGTATATGCGTTCTCATGTTAAAAAGGTGACGTAGAGAACACGGGCCATTAACCATCGTTCCCTAAGTGCTGACAATGCAGATGCGTAAATTCCCTTTGCGCATGTGCAAGGCGCCTTGGAAAGTTTAATGGTCAATAATGTGGTGTATGGCACCTGAGGCTGTCGATTTATGTTTTGACATGACATTAATTTCCATCATTCTGCCAGCAACAGCTTCCATTATCATAAAGATACACTTAGGAAGGCTTGAGCATGTAGTATCATAAACGTTGTGGGAAATATTGATTACTATGTATTACTTTTTATTTTTGAACTTTCATTCTAGCTAGGCATCAGGGCGATACACAAAAGACGTTGCTTTGGCTGAGCGTGTCGCGATTGAGGCAGTTAGACTCGGTGATGGTGTGTAAATCGTATGTTGACGAAAGCTTTTACACAGAAATAAACTGCTGCACAGCACGACAGCAGCTGAAACTTTTTGTAGTTTTTAAGCTAAAGAATTCCAAAAGCCCACATGCTGTTCAGAGCTCCTCCCAGTAGCACTGCTTCCTACCTTAGACGTTTGGGTCATATGTACAAGAGCACCACTTACGCACTGCCTTCAATGTCATTGGTTACGCACAATTACTTGGACCAAATATACAATGCCGAATGTGCAAAACTAACTGTGAAAGTGAGCCATGGAACAAAAAAGAAAGATCAAGGAATGTGACTGGTGGGTGCTAGCTGTGAGAGAGGGAGAGGTTGTCTATCTTGGCAGTGAGTCTCGCCTCCTGGCTAGATGGTGGGAATACTTTTCGCTTTCTATTATCTCATCTAATAATCAAACAAGTTGAAGAATGCTGGTGGTGCTAGAACGCCCAAGAGACAGCGCTTTGCGAATTGCTGTGCATAACCGAAATTTCCAATATGGACTGATTGAAGGTTCATTACATTTCTTTTCTTTACAGACATATACAGGCACCCGTAGATGCATGCACAAACTGTGGCATCCACAGGTGGTGAGCTGAAAAACGTTTATTGCTGCAACGCGGCTTCAATGGGTAAGGAGGGATGAATTAAATAAACGCCTGTCTTGCAGCAACCAAACTTCAGTTGAAAATCAGTGGCTGTTTTCGCCTCGTAGGCGAGTTGCTAAAACATGTTTACGCGCGCCTACAGAAGCAATCGGCAACGAACGAGGCCTACAGATTTCTACTTGATGTAATTTTTGAATAACTAACCACCAAAAACAAATGCAACATAATATAAAAAGAACAAAACGAGAACTGAGAGGCTTTGGGACGACGCTAACAGACAAGGAAACGTAATAAGCATCATCATCATCAGCCTGGTTACGCCCACTGCAGGGCAAAGGCATCTCCCATACTTCTCCAACTACCCCGGTCACGTACTAATGGTGGTCATGTTGTCCCTGCAAATTTCTTATTCTTATCCGCCCACCTAACTTTCTGCCACCCCCTGCTACGCTTCCCTTCTCTTGGAATGCAGTCCGTCAGCCTTAGAGACCATCGGTTATCTTCCATCCTCATTACATGACCTGCCCATGCCCATTTCTTTTTCTTGATTTCAACTTTTTTAAGCATAGGCGGAAGCAACTGTCGTTTTATTGATAATGTCGACGTTAACAGGAGAACGGAAATGAAAATGGAGAAAAAGACTTATCATTGCTGGTAGCTAAACCGATAACCAACTGAGCTACAGTGGAGGCTATTCTTCCATCAATTTCCTAGGGTCTTCAAGTGTACACGATGGAGCTGTTGGAGTGTTCTTGCATGTGTAGCACTTACTAATACAACCAGGGCGAGATCTAGTACATGCACATGTATCTTCCAAAAAGTTTGCAGAGGGTGAGCCATTGCTGCAGCCCCAGCGGTAAAGCAATGCAAGCATAATTCGAAGGTTGTCAATTCGTCTCTCATGAATGAGAACTTACCTTTTCATTCATTTCATTTCATTTTCATTCTTAATGCTGCATTTCCATACAAAATAACTAAATTCCAATTGTCTCTTGTCTTTATTACAGAGAAGGTGTACATTAAAAACACCATTCTTTGAATTCCTGCGCTACTTGCATCAATTTATTTTCATACGAATTGTTTGTCCTCACTAACCTCTGTCACGTGTGTTTAAACAGAGAGACAACAAAAGGTTGGAGGCCGTCCCTTGGTTTGCATCTTTTCATTGCACTTGAAACTATGACTAATTCCTCTAACTATAGATCACTCGCATCTTTCTTTTTCCTGTTCCGCACTATTGATGAACGCTATTCCTCACGCCATCGTCGTGATACCGCTGGCGTCGCGCCATCATTTAATAACTCCTCGTCGTCCCAAATTCAAGCCATACTCGTCGCACCAACAAAGGCGTACTTTTTTATCGGCTATTCGGTCGAAATGATGCTATCCTCAGAGAATCGTCGTCACAGATTCGCTGTCGTACCCTTGGCGGGCTGCCGCCTTCGCCGTCCCATAGCCGGCATTCTAGTGTCGAGCCAAGTTTCGCCTTAGCTAGAAATTTGACCTTAATTTGACCCTGCGCTGTAGCCTTGGCACCGCATCAGGTGACTTGCCGCACTAAGCTCCGCCGCCGTCACCGGCTTGGCGTATGCACTCTCCACAGCTGGTTCCTCGCTTAATCATAAGGCTCACCGCGCGCCTGGCTAAGAGGAGCGCTGCGCTCGCCGAGTCAGTGCGAGCTTCGCCATGGATGAGAGCGAGGCCAGCCGTTTTCGCTGAGCTTTGGGCGGGAGAGGGAAGCTATGAGTCGTCGTCGCCAAGCGGCGTCCGAACACCCCGCGGATTTCGCCTGGCGAGCTGCTTCACCGGAAGGGGTCCCTAATGCAACAGGCGTCGCACTGTCGAGTTCAATGTAGAGACCGCGTTCGCGCGCTGTCCGTTTGTGCTTCACGCCGCGCATGTTCGCGGCATCTCATTGCATAAGAAGCACTTGCGCTTTCCCTGTGGCACAACAGGCGTCGCACATCAGACGATGCGTGTCTGGGCCAAACCTAATCACAGTCATATCTAGCCACCGACCTAGGCACACCCGTCATACTCGGCTTTTGGTGATTGTATCGCTAAGTATAATAATTACAGCTAACTCACAGGGTAACCAAGTGAAACCAAGGCATAAGCTACCTAATTCAAGCTTTCCCTGTGCATATCCAGCGTTAGTTAAGCTAAGCCGCAGCCAGTTTTCTTTTTGTTTAATCATGACAACGCTACTCGTGAGCCAATAGAATAAAAAATTTATGAGCGTTTCCACTCTGTGGAGGTGTATGAACCGTGTAGGTATTTGGCGCACGACGTACAGGTGACACAACATTCTGAGCAAAGGTACGAACATATTTATTGTCCTAATCTCTTATAATCGTGTCCCTATAGGTAGGCAAACACATTCGCGTATCACTTCTGTTAATTAATGTGTCCGTTACATAAGGCAATCAGTGGGTCATACCCCTTTAAGCAATGACACAGCTCCCGTAGACGCAGTCAGCACATTACGAGGGCAGAAGTGAAATTCTACGCTGGAATGATGAGCGACCATCGAGCCAGCTGTGGAGAAAGACGAGGACGCTCGAGTCATGGGTGATGATGACATTTTCTTGCTCAACGCAGTCAGCTGTAGAAAAAAGGGCGTCAACGAATGCGCGAGCAGTGAAACGAGCGCGTTCGCGCGGTAGGCGGCGAGAATGTTACAGCGAAGCGGGCTAAGGCTAGGGCAAACCGATTGCTTGCGGGCAGAAAGCCCTCCTCCATAGGGCGAGCGAGGGAGCTAAAATCGGAGATCAACGGCGGAAAGAACCACAGAAAGAAATGTCAGTTCTTTTTGCACAGAAGGGGACCTGTCGCGTGCTCTTTTATTTTTGCTTTTTTGTCTTTCACAGTCATTTGCAGTAAGCAGAAGGACACTTATGCGTAATCGATAAAAATTTAGAAACTGACCGGATGTTTTGCTGTGCTCTAGAAATTGCTAATCTGAATGTTTTGCCCGACTCCGCTGTGTCCGGAGTGGGTAAATATTCTTTACTAATTATGCAAATATGCGGAATACAACAAACAGTGTGACTTCCTCCATACGGTAGTTAGCTACATGCATGTGTTTGCGTCGTCCCAGTGGGCAGCGGCGTTTTTTATACATTGAATAATGTTAGCTGGAGCCTCCTTCATTTGTATAACATGTGCACTGTTTTTCATTCTTTTTTTCTACGTTCGATGGCGGTTCTCAAGTGCAGCTAGGAATGCCCGTAGGGGTGCGTGCATTTCATTCCTTGTGAATATGTGTCGGTTCGAAGAACAAGTGACTATTGTTTCTAAGCGCATCTCAAGTACACTTCGTACATCAATTTTTTTTTTGTAAGTAATCACTGTTAAGTGTTCAATACAGCCACTGTGGTGGTGATGGTGGTGGTGCATTGCAGTAACAGGCGGGTTTACCCTGGCGATCAAGTCCGGTGATTGCTTCTCCCGAGCGTCTCTTACAATACCGCTGAAGGGTTTCACCATGTCCATCAAACCAGTCACTCTTACGAATTCAATAAGGAGACGTGAAGTGTCTTTTTGGGCTATAACTGATCCCTCGGGAAATATAAGATGGTGCAGGCACGCATGCGGAAGGTCCTTTTTCTGAGGATTTTTCAGGAGAGCGTCTCTTTCATCTTGGAATTTCTGGCAGGGCCACAAAAAAATTGCTGGATGTCTCTGTCTCGTTGCATCCCGTACAGTTGGGAGAATTGATTCGCCCCGTCTTAGCCAGGCCGGTGTACTAGCAGACTATGTCCTTACGCGATATAGAAGTGAGGCTTCCTCTCGGTGAAATCTCTTGGTTACACCGGGCATATGCGGCGGAACTCAAAGCGACCCAAAGTGATTTGGAGTGTCAGATTTTTTCACATAATTACTCTTTGGAGCCTTGACTTTGGGAGGATGATAGAGCGCTGCGTATGCAAGCGCATCAGCTTTTTCGTTGACAGAAATGCGAACGTGGGAGGGAATCCACTGAAACTTTACTGTGAAGGCATAGTTGTTGAGTTCTTTCACGATGGGTAGTGATTTGCGGGGGAACTGGAGGAATGGCAGACCACGGTATAGATGTTGTAACGCGGCCTTCGAGTCCGTAAGGACAACTACATTCTGCGGAGTCAAAGTCGTGCATGAACATTACGTTGTTGCTAAAGTGCACTTAGTTTCGAAACTTCAGCTACTTCAAAACGAAGTGTACCTTAGCAACAAGGTAATGTTCTGATGATACTGTAATTGCATTGTTCTTGTATCTCTGAGGAGCCAGAGCCGCATCTGCTCTGGATAAATAAAAGAGCCACGTGCCTTAGCCGAAGTAGTTGAAAGAGTCACATGCAACCATCTCCGAGAGATCAATTTCACGACAGCCCGACATATTTTGCAACTACAGAGAAAGTTAAAGCGTTAACAGGCTGCCACCAGATGCCACTTCATTAAATCGGTATGAGAAAGGCGGTTGTGCTGGTGGCACGAGCCGAAGTGATCTCCAACGAGCTCTCTTGATTACCGCACACGGAAACTTTACTATTCGAGCACTCTAAAGGCACAAGTTGAAGACCACTATAGGAGCAGTGTTCGCAAATTTTAGCACGTCTCAAAGACCGCATTGGCTCATAGACAGACAAGAGGAGCTCCAGTAATTGTCACCGTAAGTTAGGCACCCTAACACACAGCTCTCGCTGCAATCGGAAGCAGCAGGTGAGTGCGTTTATTCCGTGCTTAGTTAGACTGGTGGGAGCTGTTCCTTTTTTTTCTGCATCACCTTTACTTTGCATTTGGTTGCCACTGCTATGAACAGGAAATATTTCCCCTCTGCGAAACAAAGTACAGCATGGCAAGTGAGGTTTGCATCTTGGGGACAGCTCCAAGTCATTTCGTTTTAATTCACTGTAGTGTCACCACATTTCTTTATCACTCATGACTCTCGTCAACCAGTGCCATCGAGTCCTTGCTTGAGTTAGTGCCTGTTCACTTGCCAAAGCCGGCTCTACTCGGTGCTTTTTTATTATTATTTCCTCAGACATTTGTGCCAGAGATGAGACTTAATTCTAACGTTCTCAAAACCAGCCGTGGAAATAACACAACTGCAAATAATTTCGTTAGAAACAGCGGGCAACGACTTGATCTCGTACAATCCGCTTATAAAGCTGCCTTATTCTTTAAAAGAGACATCATTTATCTTCTCAGTAGGCATTAACAAAGTCCCAGTCTTAAGGAATGGCTATGTCAGCATGGAAATGGCTGGCTTTTCTTATCCGTTTACCTCTGTTCCTCAGGCGGTAAATGAGTGCTGAGAACTTCCACTGGTCATTCGATATTTTTTTCATAGCGTTATGTTTTCATTGATCTTTGCTAAGTCTTGATCACTTGAGGACGTCTGTAATGGCGGCCGCTCCCAGAGTGTGGACCATACATTTCTCCAAGGTATCTGCTGTTTAGCATGTGCCACTGCTTGTTTGCCATCGTCGCCACGGCGTCAGTATCACACCATCGCCATCATACAGTCATCGTCGCGCCATCCACAGCATGATCATCCCAATGGTAGTCATATGATTCTTCTTATACTGTTGGGATCACGCCGCTGTGGTCAAGTCGTGCGTTTTTCACGTCGTGTGAAACTGCAGCCTAAAAGAAAGTAAAATTGCTACACATTGTCCTATACATCCATTTATGGCACTTGGATATTACGACGTTATATTATGAGGCTCTGATAATGAATAGTTCGTTTGAAATTTTTGCGACCTTATAGTCAATTCGTTGGTGGTTAACTCTAGCGCGCAATTTGAACAGACTCCACAACCTAGTACTTGTGGCTCCGGATCGCTACATTTCTGTCGATCGTAGAGTGGGAACGCCTCTATTTTTTCGGTAAAATTTGGCTTCACATGGCTGGCCCAAGTAATAAAAAGCTTCATTGAGGCTCCGAAACTGTATGTAGGCCTTCCAGCAAGTAGCGCCTGTAATGTTTCGGTATCGTCACCATTCTTTATAGGCAGCCTCAAAAATCGAGCACTATTAGGCTAAAATGGATCAGGTTTGCTCTCACGCTGAAGCGCGCTAACTTATTAATACTTACATTGCACCTAAGGGCCCTCATGCGAGAGTATTACATAGGGGGGGGGGGGCGCACAAACATGAAATATACACAAGAAATAAAATTACATTACCTAAACACACGCGCAAGTAACATAAAGTCAATAGATATGAACAGGGTGTATATGCACTAATTCATGAAATCACAACATGTTTTTTACACAATATGTTATTATGAACATATAACAATACGTAATAACTAATCTGCTACCACTTACCCTTTTCTTGCAGCAAGGTTTGGAAAGATTGCAATTTAACTTCTGTAGCTATGCGTAATGGTAGGTTATTCCATTCTAACAAGTACTCAGTCTTTGAACCATGGTTCAGCCTAACGATATCTAGAGGGGGCGCCAACCCCACTTTTCATTGTCTTTTTTTTTACCACGACCCTGCGCTAGCGCCACGTGCGCAAAAGTCCGGAAAAGAGCGGAGTCAATCATCGTTTCCCCGAATGATTGTACGAAAAAAGCCCTTTGTGCTTCCCTCCAATGAGCACTTCTTATTGCGAGATGCCTGGGCAGTGAACACGATGTCAAGAGTAGCCGCGCATATGGCTCCCTGCAATATGCTTCGGCGTTGTATCATGTTTGCTTCGTGGTTCGTTATCTGTGAATGTAAAGCGACCGATTGCAAGTATATAGCAGCCATTTTCTACGGCATCTTGTTTTATTTCCTACAGGTGGGAAAATATATGTAGCTGCATTTTTCATAGATTAGCGCAGTTTCACGTGCAGCACGAGAGATTAGACGCTGACTATATTAATGCTTATTCTCAGTGTCACGTGGTACTTGTGGATAGAAAAAATCCACGACGCAATACTCGGATAACAGCTGCTTGCTAGAGGCGGCATCCGTCCAAATTTTGACGCATTGTAAATGAAATAAACATTAAATTGAGCCTTATTTCTTTTATCAGAAGCAAAATTAGCAATACACGATAAAAGCATCTTATGACAACCCTTCAGCAGGCGTTATCATGCCTACCATACAGAAGAGATGATGTGCAGCCAGTCACACCGACGCACTATAAACAAGGACAACACCAAATTGGATAACACTAACAAAGTTTTACAAAAATAAACGAAAAAGTAGGTGATGTAGCCAGCTGTAGCAGAAAATTAAAATGTGTGTCATTTTAATGTATGAGACAAGAAGCTTTGCTATTGTTAAATACGTGCCTTCGTCCGGTGAACCATAGCAGTGGTCAGCGCAGTTTCGCGAGTGGGGATAAAGAGAAGACCGAACATGGCCTATCGAAATGAGATGCATGGCGTGCCGGTGCCTTTTGAGGACCGATAGGATAACAAGATGCTCATTGAAGAGCGGCTCAGACCGTTGCAGTCTTGGCGCAGGTCGCTGAAGTTTGCTTAAAACAATTGCTGAACACGTAATTGTTAACACGCTATCTTGGTTCTGTCGTGTGTGCCACCAATACCCTTACATCAGGAATCTGAGGTCTGTCTAGAAACTTCTCCATTTTTCGACGAGGCTAATAGCTGCAAGAGCCTACAAAGGGATGCTATATCTTGCACCAGATGTCGGATTTTACATTTGATGGAAGTGGGTTAGTCTGTATCAGGTACCTGCGGCACCATATGTACAAATAAAATTTTTCAAGAATGTTGAACATCGAACAGTAACATGCTATGCCCATTAGAGAAACCAGCAGCAGTGTTGTTTCGAACCAACGTCCCTGCAGGTGAGGCGGACGCTCGACAGAACGTGCACGGAGCCTGCGGTAGCCTGTTGTTTCAGTGTATTGTTCGGGAAAAAACGAACGTGTTATTACATTTTAGACTCATTTGAAGCGTCATGCATAAATAAAGGTGCCAATCGAAGCAAAAGACTTTGTCTCAGCAAAGCAACATCAGGTGAAATCACGTTTCACACGGACATCTAGCTCGCAAGATAGGAGTACCATTGTATCGCTGCAACTACAGTATCTTGTAGTATTAATGATCTGTGCGCAAAAACATTTCTGTTTCTTTCTCCGAAGCTTACCATAATTCTGTGTGCCAGATGTTGCCTTCGAGCCATAATTCTGTCTTTCTACTCTTATATGCTTTACTTTAGTAGCAGCACAAAGGAATAGTAGAGGTCTGGAGGCTCGGAGGGAAAACTTAAAGCACGCCTTTCCGGCTTTCACGGAACTTCTCAATTTCTTTCTTATATGGATCGCTATGGATAAATGATAGAACGTCGGCAACGTTAGACTCTCAACGTTTTAGTGAAAGAATAACAAAATAGACTACTGCTTTTTTAGTGCGTATTACCCTTCACTTGTGAAGTTGTTATTATTCGTCATTGCTGACACGAATCAATTAACTTGATTTTAAATTTCAGAGCTGCTGTCAGTTCTCTCATGTACCTTGAGTTTCACGCAACTGCCTTTTTTTATGCGTCAATATTGACATTTCTGCGAAGATAGCGATTTGAATTTCCACGTTCATTCATTTTCGTGTCCGGCTACCTGGTATCTGACGCGCAATATCTGTCCCAGGCGAGACACTTTTTTGGTTGTATTGTTTCTCGTATTAAGCAATGACAGAAAGGTTCTTGTCGAAGTTGGACTCCTTTGAATAATGATTCTATTAGAACGATGAAAATGTTTGTGCAAGTCGGAACGTGGAATTTCTAACACGGTTTCAACTTTATCAGGGTCGGGGTGAACACCGGTCGACTCGACGAGATGACCGAGTATTGCAACTTGGTGACATCTGGAATGACACTTTGATGAATTGTGTGGCAGGCCGGCGTTGCGAAACACAGAATGTATACAGCAAAGTCGGTCGAAACGCGTTTAAAATATCGGTCAAAATGCAATGACGCCAACAAGGTAACGCACGCAAAATGACCACTTAAAACCATTTAAGAGGGTGCTAAGCGAAATGCATGACTTTAAATTAATAAAGGCTCTCAGGGGCAACAAAATCAGTATTCTCATGGTCCATGTCATCGATGGCGATCGGCCAGTATGCTCAGCAAAGGATGATTGAAGGAAAATACTTGGCGCTCAGGAGGCAATCAAGGGCATCGTCTATGTGTCGGAGCGGCTACACATCTATTTTAGTGATCTTGTTAAGTTGACAGAAGTCCGGGCAAAATGTGCATCTGTCGTCTTTCTTTTCTACAAGAACCACACGAGGTACCTAAGGACCGCCGGACAGCTCAATTCTATTTTTGGTGCGTATCTTGTGGACCTCCTCTTGAATTATCTGGCGCTTAGCTGAAGATATCCAGTGTGGCCGTCGGTCAATCGGTTGGGCATCGTCAGTGTTTATTCGGTGCTTGACAGCGCATGTTTAATCAAGAGGAAGGTCACAAAGGTGAAAGACTTCCCGATAAGAGGAGAGGAGGCGAACGAGATTGTTAGTTTGGTGGAGCGAAAAATCTGGAGCGACCATTTTCTTCAGGTAGAAAGGAGAGAGATGGGGTGAAAAAGACGTCAGGAAAGCGTCAGCATAGCGAGGGAAATGTCATGTGGCAGTAATTGCAAGCACAGCCTGAAATTCATCACAGTAAGGCAAACAAGATTGTCTCATAGAGGAAATATTGCTTGTCAAACTGCAGTGATGGGAACGAGCACATAGTCATCTTCAGGTACTAATGGAGACCTCATAACAGAGACACAAGTGACGGCTTGCGGAGGCAAGCGGACGTGCTTGGCATAACGCATAACCGTTCCCAGCCGTTGGTACGACAAGCTACACAATACCAGCGGAACAATCGATCAAGGCGGAGAGGACGGTTAAGAAGTGGAGACCGACGATGACATCATTGGAACGGTAGGCGAGGACACTGAAAGAAACACAAGTTTGGCGGCCGGTACCAGGGACATGTGTGGTACATAGGCCAGCACGGGGGACGTACCACTGTCGGCCACACGTCTACAGCACGGGATAGGGCAGGGGTCATTACTTTCTTCAAATGCTGACGACGGTGAGAGCTCATCGCAGAAATATGGGCGCCGAGGTCGATCAAATTTGAGGGCAGGTCATAATACCAAGAACACCCGCAGGAGCTGCAGCCGTCAGTTTCCTGAAGAGAAATACCGGGAGCAGCACGGCGACGGGGATTGTCGTGGGGAAGCTGAACGAGGAGGCCGGCGTCGTGGTAAGACCGAGTGGCTGTACAGGGCGGCGGTCGTAGTGTTCTCGGCAGATGTTTCTTGTGGAACTGGGGTTTGTACCTGGTTCTGGCTTAGCGGTATCTAGCGGAAGCTGAAAAAGCTTCTTCGAGAAGACGTGGACCAAGGACATCGACCATGCCTTCAAATGTTTCCGACACGTCCACATGGGAACTAAATTTGTTTGTCGTTAGGAATCCTCCACTCATTCTGATCGCGATAATGGGCAGTAGGACAACGGCATTGAAGAGAGTTAAAGGTGGCCGAATTATAAATATCAGGACGGCCCACACAAGAGATTGTTTGAATGCTCAAGTTTGCCAGTTCTTGACCAAGAACGGATTCCATATGCGATACGGTGTGCTCGGGATCACTCTGTTCCCCTTGCATGAAATGGGCGGGCGATACTGCTCCGATTTCGTGTGGAAAAATTCGGGTGACAGTGTCTGACGATGAAGGCTAAGTCGCAATACGAAGGTCCTCGCAGGCTGATGTCGATGTCATGTTCGGAAGCTCGCGAAGTTCTGGGCTATGTGCAGGTTCTTAACATCTTCGAAGCGTCGCATTCAACAATAATCGCGTCTAGTGTTGAAGAGCCTTTAAAGATGATAAAGCTAAATACATCGTGCACTAGGTGCGCGACTTTACCGGCTTCTGTTATCTTGGCGTCAACTCTTCGGCAAAGAGCCACGGCATCCTGAATGTACGTGAGGTGCAACCTGTAGATGTCTCATACGTGAGGCACATGCCTTCTTGGCGACTGGAGGGCAGCCTGCAGGTTGGCCAAAAAAGTCGCGATGTTTCGTCTTACATACGCCCCTGCTTGTAAGCTTCTCTTCGTTTTTTATTTTTTTTGAACTATGCCTTCGCATATCTCTTTAGATATGCGAAGGCATGCGAATGCGACGTTGACTTGACGTGACCTGCTCCTAACACTGGTTATCCGCAGCTTAGTAAGTGCAAGCTCACGTGCATAACTCGTTTGCTGCATGAGCTCCACTGTTAAAAAAGCAACATGCTTTAGAAGCTTTTAAGCCCGTGCAATTTCTGAGTGTCGTCAGCATAGCGTACGGAGTGAAAAAAATGTCCCAAAGAAGATTCCTCTTGAAACCTGGCTCGAAATTGAACCTGCGGCAAACATAGGAGGCAACGTTTCGGGAAGGTAGTATAGCAATGCACGATGAACGTATGAGTGTGCAAATCACAGTCTCGTCGTTGACGTTTACCGAGTTTCGTTGTTGAAACAGAGAATTCTTGTGGTCAACACAGGGCCAAAAAATTATTGCCAGTCAATGAAGAAAACAAATTAAATAACGAATTAACGAATGCTGTTTAAATAAAACGAATGAACGTTGAAAATATGCACGGCGCTTGACTTTTGTGCCCCAATGGATCACTAGGGTGGCGTAGTTTTAATTATTTGTTTCTGCATGCTTTTCGAATGGCTACTCCCTCCATATATGAAAAGTACGCATCCCAATAATAAAATAGGTTTAAATAAGTGGCTCCAGCATTCACCATGCTTTTTTTTCTTTCTGTTGCGGTGTTCCTAGGTTAGAAACATGTACCAACTATTTGCCAGTTTTTGCGAGACAGCATGTATTTGCCGTATATGTTGCTGAACTGTTGCGAAAGAGAAAATTGTAAATTTCACGGAATGAATGCTGGACGAGTTGGTGCAGGCGCCGGGCGGCTGTCGTCAGGCACGAGCGGGGTGTCGGCGACGTGTTTGCGAACAGCACCACGAAGAGCAGAAGTCAGAGCCCTGCCATGTGAAGAAGACGACGGTTTCGAGGCGCTCTTGGTCTTTGCTATGATTTCGCACTCCGAGTGTTGAGGCCTGAGTAACGGAAAACGCATTTATTGTGTCTTCATTTGAGAAACGGTAGGACTTTTGTGAATCCGGCCCATTCTTCGCACCAGGCATCAAGTAAAGTAGAAAAATAGAGCAAATTGCGATGGAAATGCACCCCGCCAATATAGCTCACCGTGCAAACTAAGACGTAGAGCACCAGCACCCATGTACCCCATGTTATTTTTCTATGCATGGTAACATTGTCGCGTAGAAAGGGAAATGGAAAGTGTAGAAAGGGAAAGTTCACAAAAAACTCGCCGACGATGTATCAGATGTGTATAATATGTACACCACTGGGTATGATCCATTGGGCCACTGTGTGTTCCACTGATTATGTGCTACAGGCAACAACGGGTATCTGGCGCTCTTCATTAAAGCTTTTTTGACGTCAACTTTCGTAACGGCAAGCATCGCAACATCACACTTACACGGTGATAGGGAGGTGATGCGATTTTTCTTGAAAATTAAAATTATGGCTTCTTACATGCCAAGACCACTTTCTGATTATGAGCCACGTCGCAGTGGAGGACTGCGGAAATTTCGACCACCTGCGCTTCTTTAACGTGCATCTAAATTTAAGTACACGGGTGTTCTCGCATTTCGCCCCCATCGAAAATGCGGCCGGCGTGGCCGGGATTCGATCCCGCGACCTCGTGCTCAGCAGCCCAACACCATAGCCACTGAGCAACCACGGCGGGTTTTCTTGGAAATGAAGAACGGCGTAGATGTTTTTAATTTCCGGCTCTCAGAATGCACGTTCTTGGAAAATAGGACCTTCAACATCGCGTTTGTGCTCTGTAAGGACTTTGCATAGGATATGTTGAGCTAAGAGGCTTTCGCCGCTGCCGAAGTTGTTTAAGGAGACTTGTTGGACTTTCTCTTTAATTATACAATGACGAAGCAGTTGTTACAAGACAACAAAAATTGCCAGTGTAACTAATGTGGTTCTGAGCAAGAGCATATATGCTCCGACATATGCGATCGGCTCCGTTCGGCATCCAAGGTGGCCGTGTGACCTTTCGCACTGCATACATAGCAGCTTTGTGTACTAACTATGCGCTTGTTTGTCTCATGCCAAAAAACAGCTCTTGAACAGAATGACCTGTATAACGCATGCAGTTTCCTACAAAAATTAGTAGAGGCATCTCTGGCGCTGCAATCATTGTACCACGATGGGAATTATTGGAAGTGCACTGATTTCTCTTATGTTCGTGCTTGTGGATTCACACGTTGTTGTGATTTTGCATATTACGCAAGATCGATCTTATTGTCATAAATTTCAGCGCAATCTATGTTCTTAGAAGTGCAGACGACGCCGGGAACACGCACAATAGCTATTAATTGCAACGGTTGAGCTTGTCCAGGTGGCCAAGTTGAAACGCGCCAAGGGTCTCACGGCACTGCCATGCCCGCGATAAATTCATAAGCTCATTTCATTCGCTAGTCAATACATGCGTCCGTGGCTTAATGGTTTAAATATAAGACTTCTGCGCTAGAGTTCCCATGTTTAAATCCTGTCGTGGGATAATTATAATAATCTTTATTTGTTTATCACGCAATACGCTGTTGAAAATGACGCGTTTACAAAGTCACAAGGCCGTTTTGCAGCCAAAAGAATGAGATTTTGGCAAACCCATGTACTTCCCATGATTCCCATGATAGTACAACCACTCCCATAGCGCCAGAATTCCTTCTAGTAATTTTTAGGAAACTGTATGGTATAACGTACGAATAACGATGTCCATGCTCTTGTGTGAGCTGTGCTCTGCGCGACATTTGCAATGAAGTCACATGTATAAGGAAGGATTCAAGACGCACTAAGCGCTCCGTAATGAAGCCGTTCTACTACATTACACTTATTTGACAGGACTGGCACGTATACGTCACACCCCACATAGCACGAGCTGCAACTCTTCTGTGAGCTCTAATTTCTATTCGGGCACTAGAATTATTGACTCTTCCTTGCGTTGCGAGCAGGAAGGTGTCAATCTTTCCCATTTTCACCTTGTGGTAGCTAACGCTTTCGAATGTTGTGTTGAACTTAACCCCTCCGCCCTCCCTCTTTCGGGGTCCGCTCTCGCTCCCCAGCCATTCCCTCGTAGCAGAACCTTAGAAAGTCGCTGCTAGACACTGTACCCTTTTGGGGTTCGGCTCAGGTAGTGCCGTTTCTGTCCGCAGTAATAAAATCGAGAATTACGGTACTCTTTAAAGCAAAACCTATAAATATTTTCATTGCGCGATATATTGGGTGGTGCGGACAATCTGTCTGGTGCGGCAGATGGCAAACGCAGCGAAGTGTGGCGTCATTACCTCGCTCATCGCGAGGCCACGGTTGGGTGACGTGAGGGAGCAATTCACGATAGCCGCCACTGAGAGACCTGCGCTCATGCATCGCTTCGTTTCCATATATGGTATTGGCGAAGGAGGTGTTCGCACGGCATCGGTGAATAGATGACGGCACGATACTCTGGCGCCATCTGGTGCTGGTCTCCTCTGCTTAGCCCGTGTTGCGCGGCACAACGCTTTCCTTCTCCCGCTTTCTCCATACGAAATTCATCGTCTTCTTTTCTCGTGCTATCTTCGCTATCGTCGTCGTTCATGCCTCGCTTAGTTTCGCGTTCGCTCTTTATTCCTTCGTTGTGCTCGATTACACATACGCGAACGCTCAGCGGAGGAACGGCCTTTTAAAGGCTCAACGACACATATCACGGGATATGTGCCTGGCTACGCGTACACATAAGCCTACGTGTCTCCGAGTACGCACGAGAGTGATGAAGTGCAGAGAAGCTTGGCACACGATAGGCGCACACGTGCGCGCTTCGTAGCGCGTAGCCCAGGGTTGACAGTCCAGCGACGGCGGAAACGTTTGTCTTTGAGGAACGTTTATTCTTCATTTCATTATACTTAGCATTTTCGATTTATTCAGCAATAGTAAGGCTGCTACTTTGTTTTCAGGTTGAGAAATACACGGCGTTTATATCTACACGTGGTTATGGCAGGGAATGTTACATCAATGATGAACATCACTACAGATCTATCCGCACGCACGATAGCGTCTGCAAGCTCACGGCTGCAGTTGACATTTGCGCGGGACTAATCACGATGTTGCTGTCGAGCTTTTGCTTATCCACTTGCGTCGCCAGCTTTATCCTTCTCTGCCCTCAATGCAGTATATAAGATTGAAGCTTTAGCTTCTTGCACAGAATTGTTTCTGCTGCTTATATTGCAAAGGCGCCGGGAGCACTGAAAGCACTTAAAGAGCACTGAAAGCTACGTTGGTGGGTCAAGCCCGTCTTTCAAAGGTGTAATGAAGAAGGACTTCACTATATGGCTGCGAGTAACTTTCCTTTCAATGATCAGCAGTGGTAGAACAAGCAGCCAATGTTTGGACATGGGAACATCGGCAGGACACCAATTACATTCGTTATCAGTATTTTTAGTTGAGCGGGTAGAAGACATAAGTGAAATACGTGAAATATTAATGCAGCGATTGAACAGAAAGCGCGTCGCGTCACCCAGTACAAAGTTCGTCCAGGTTAACTGCCCTCATCGAAACAATATCAAGAGGGAACGACAAAAGCAAGATGTATTTCGGAAAGCGCGAAAGCGGGGGCGAAGATCGGGCCGATTAGCCGCCGGAGGCACGCAGATTGCAAATTGGATACGCGGTGAAAACACTTAAGGCCGTGTCAACAGCCGTCTGTCTAACCTGTGTATCCGTATGCTCTTCAACCGACCGTCACTAAGTATTCATGTTCAGAGGAGAAGAAACAGTTGATTCTATTCCACATACACTCTATTAATAAACGATGTATTTTCATACGTTCATATACTAGAACGGTGGATTAACCAGTGCTGAAATATTAGTTTTGTGCACCTTTCATTATTATCAGTAGACCGTACTCTATATACAGAGCTTATGAAGCACACTCTTTTTCTTGCACAAAACTTGTAAGCATTAAGTTTTGCAATGAATTATCTCCTATTCGATAATTAGCTCACCACTACATGAAAGTTAGGTACTCCTAGTTTTATTTGTGAGACTAGTACATCACATGATTTCTAGAGCAACTGTTTATACGTATTGCCGGTCATATTTAACCTTGTGGATGAAATATGAATTCCTATATTTTCGGTATCGAAAGTGTGACTGCAACGAAACTTGATCGAGCGGAGGTGCTCAAGCCCCGCCATAGGATCACAAGATCAACAACGCCTCTTCGTACCACTAAATTCTGTTAGGGTTGGCGTCTGACACCACGTGGCGACAGGTCATTCACCCTAACCCCTGAGCCGAAGCCCACGTGCACCGGAGGGGTCATTCACCCGACCTTCTTTGAACCGGAGCCCACGTGCACCGGAGGGGTTATTCACCCGACCTTCTCCCCGGATTCGTCGATGAGAGGATCGACCTCTCCTTCTCGTGCTTGGTATTGCAGGAGGAGGGGCCCCCTCTCCGTGCCTGTCACGTGTCATCGATGGAAGCAAGATCCCGCCCACACTTGTTGAGAGCTATTTAAGGGGCTCCGAAATGTACTTTGAGAGACTTCATACTTGTACTTCATACTTCATGCTTTTCTTATTTTCTTTCAACTACCTTTGGATAAACAGTGCAAGTTTCGCACTAGCAAATCGTCTCGCCCCTGCATGGTCGCCATGATCTACCGGATGCCTGCAGCCCGCCGAGAACTCCACGCTACCCAATAAGTAATGTCGGTCGAGCTTCGATAGGCAAGCGTCGCTGCTTCTCGGCAGCAGTACGGTACGCTACCCTGGAGTAGGCAACAATTCTCAAACGTGCTCCCAAAGGTGAACGACATCCTCAGTAAATACTAGCCTATCCTCACCAGGAACCAGAAACTTAATAAGATGTTTCTCAGCCCGCCCAGAGTAGTCTACAGACACAACACTAATTTTAAACATATTCTTGTGCATGCAAACTGAGGACAAAGACGAAGTTGGGAACCGGTCCCTGTGGCCGCCCCAGGTGCTCTACAAGCAAACATATCAAATCTACTACTTCAATGAAAAGTACACCGACGAATTACTCATACAAGTTAACTTAGAGTCTGACCTGCACATCAAGCGAAGTAGCCTACTGTTTAGAATGTGTCGCTAGGAGAAAACAATATATAGGTGAGACTCGACCACAAATTAATGCAAGACTCAACGGTCACTGCGCGTATACAAAACACATTTTACCTAAAGCATTAACCGGCCACTTCAATGAACATTCGACAAAGGAAGGCTCTATATGCTACAAACAAATTTCCGTTTACTTCGAAAAAGGAAATATACGGAATCACACCTCCGGCACAAGTTTAATTGCCTACACCCGACGGGAGTTGTTTCGGCATGTGGCAACATAGAATCTTTAATAGCGCTAGCTTAAATCTGAAATTCTCATATCATTAACCAAGACACAAAACACATTATGCCACCAGTTAACTTTAATTCTTTACTTCACCTAAACCTCCATTTTGATTTTTTTTCTGCCTACTACTCATTTTAATGTAACTTTTATTGTTTTTTACGTTTAAATCCACTGTATGGCCCCCTTTTCCCAGGTACACGTGCTCCGACCACTTCTGTGCTCGTCACCCCCACATTTGATATTCCTTTTTCGCCCCCCCCCTTTTTTTGTCTGTTTTTAGTCCACATTTTTTTCGAAACAGCCTCACCAACACATTCGAAGGTCCCAGACGCCAGTATACCTTTTTCAGCGCCTGAGCCACATGTGGTATTGCCACTTCTGTACACCGCCATAGCGACACCCACGTTGAGTTCCTGGGGCTAACGTCGTTTGAAAGATCATACCGCAGCTGTCCAGTTACCCCATGCATTGCACTCCACAATGCTTGTCGCCATCTCAACAGCTTCAACATTACTCGTCGCATTCCTGCTACGCTACTAAAGTCATTCTTTCAACTGATGTACTTTTTGGTCGTTTTTGTTACTCACGCACTGACCGCCTCACCAGCTTTTCTAAACCCAGGAAAACCTGCCACCAATGACACCTCTAAATGCTTCCTAACCTCCCGCTTCCCCGATACTCTCCGATGCCCTTCTTTTTCTTTTCTTGTTCGTTTTTTACCTCTTGGTGTCCCGCCTTCCAACTATCCCGCTCCCGTCCCCTTGTCTTAGGAACCGCATTCACAGAAGTGTTTTCCTTTACAACCATGCGCCACCCACTACAAGCGCACGTGACGTCACTGTACAAACCCTTTAGAATTAACATGGCGATTATGACAAGGCTCCCTTTGACGAAGATTTCTCCTTCTATCGAAACGTTGACCAGCCTTTTTGAGGCACTTTATCCCTGTTTATAACCTTTATAGCACACTGTGATATACAGGGTGTTCAAAGTTAGACTTTCCGCGTTTTTAAGCGAAAATGTGAAGAGGGCAACACCGAAGTCATTTTTCTACTTACGTTACGCGGCCACGCGGTCGCGAACTGTAAGGACATTTCTCGTCATAATGCCAGTATTTTAAAAAATTCGCTCATTACTTTATTATTTACTGCATTTAGCATGCATGTTTATGTTGAAAACTCAGAAGCGGTGCTGTTTGGTGACTTGCAGTTTGTGCAATTTAAGTAACGCGCCTCGGCACGGCACGACACCGCTCGGCACACCATGCTGATCCACGTATCGTTCCAGGTGCTGTTATGCTGGCCCCTTGTTCTCCCGTGCACATTAACGGACCCGTTACCATTGCCGACGCCATCTTCTGTCAACGCAACTGAACCCGTCGCCACCAACCAACCCTTCTCCGCCACCTTTTCTACTGGAAATCCAGTTCCAGCGCGCACGGAAGTGCCCGTCTGGCAACACCCCGCCTCGCCTACATCACTTGTCACAGGACCGCACGAAGCACTACTTAACCGGGAATGGAATGGCGCCTGCGTGGGGCACGACACCGCTCGGCACACCATGCTGATCCACGTATCGTTCCAGGTTTTTTACCTGGGCAACTCAAAGGATTTTCGTAGTAGTGACCGCTTTCTCGTTGCGGTGCCTTGCCCCATTCACGTAAATTTGCGCTTTGTGATTTGTTTATGTAGTGACATGATTGCTTGTGAACACTTTCAGAGCGTATGCTGTTATGCTCAGGTCATGTCGAGTTGAATCCACGCCCACTTGCTGCTACCGACCTCACCCCTTTGAGGCAATTCGAGCAGAAATCGTAGAAATACGAGCATTTCAAGCAAACCAAGACAAGATATTATTGTCCCTTCAATCCCGCGTAACAGTGCTGGAATGCATCAGACAAACACTAGGCAATGGTTCTTTAAAATCCCAAACTCAGATCCGCAACGATATTGCAGCCATAAAAACTGCAAGCATAAATACTAGTAATAGGATGCGACGAAATAACTTACTATTCTTAGGATTAGACGGCTGTGTCGGTGAGTCATGGAAGGAGTCCGAAAATCAAATACTGGCCTTGTGGGCAGATAATCTAAACATTAAATTACAACCCAACTCTATTGAGCGAGCGCACCGAATTGGTAAATTTTGCGAACCAAAGAAGCGGCCTATTATTGTAAAATTCACCCATTTTAAGACAAAAGACAACATTCTGTCTCATGGACGAAAATTAGAAGATACCAGCTATGCCATCAGAGAAGACTTCGAGGCTACCACGCGCGCGTCTAGATCTAAACTATTAGAGTTCGCCCGTACTCAGAAATGTGCATTCAAAATCAGTTTCGATAAACTTCATATCGGTAGTAAGTGTTTTTTCTATGACATTGCGTCTTCTAAAGTTGAGGAATGCACACCACCAATGCTTCATGCGTACACGCGAACTATAAATTCTGTAAGTACACCCACAGTCTTGACCAAATGATGCCTCAAGAATACTAGCTCAAGTTCCACTCCCAAAAGGCTGCCTAAGTTTTTGAATTTTAACATAGCATTCACTAACATACGAAGTGTAGTGCCAAAGCGAGATCAGTTACACAGCTATATTAGCGACACAGAATCGGATATCATCTTGCTAACAGAAACGTGGCTGAGCTCGGACATAGACGATAACGAAGTTTTTCCGTCTACTACTAACTTCACATTATACCGTAACGATAGACAAGGCCGAAGGGGCGGAGGCGTTCTTATCGCTGTGAGAAAGACATTATCACCTTACCTAATATGTCACGACAGTAACCTTGAACTTTCATGAGTATGTGTCTATAACAATACGATAAGAACAGTTTTCGGCATTTGTTATAGACCACCTGATAAACAGCAAGCTTTCGTTGATTTGCTGTCCCAATCCCAGCAAACATTAAACACAAGCTGCCGAATGCACCAGTTTGTCTTTTCGGAGATATTAATTACCCCCAGATTAACTGGAGTAGGCTGTCTGTATCAGCAGGGACCTTTTGCACTGAAGCAATGCAGTTTCTTGAAGTAACAGAAGATTTCAACCTCCAGCAGATGATAACATGCCCCACCAGAGGCGATAACATACTCGACTTACTTCTTACAAGTCACCCGGACGGCATTTCCGCCATTACCGCGATACCTGGCTTCAGCGATCATTGTCTCCTGCACGTTGTTATTCGTCTTCCACTGAGTAAGAAATCATCTACCCAAAAACTAATCTCTGACTACCGGAGAGGTAACTATGAGGCCATAAACAGTGGACTAGGGTCATTTTGGCAAAACTTTCAGACCACTTTTTCGTCACGCTCAGTGAACTCCAACTGGGAGCTAAACGCAATGTTAAAGCTAAAAGATAAGTACGTACCCACTAGTGTCGTAAAATCAGACTATAACAACCCTTGGTTCACTAAACGTGTAAAATCTCTTCTTAAACGTAAAAAAAGTCTCTACAGGAAAGCAAATCAAAGTAATAGCACTGCAGCGTGGGAAAGGTATCGCGCATGCGTAAAACTGTATATTCTGGAGGTTAGTCAAGCTAAAGATAAATTTAACAGTCACGATCTACTCGATCTGCATTCTCCAATCAAATCCAAATAAATTTTGGCGCATGCTCTCCACTAAAAACAGATCTAACACCATCGAACTCGTTAACCTCGACGGTGAACCTATCCATAATGGTGAATGCGCAACCGCCCTAAATAACTACTTTTCTTCTGTATTTACTGCTCCCATTCACGTACCTGACCTGCCCACACTTACTGCTTCGGTGCAAACTATGCCAGACCTAGACATATACGCGGAGGGCATATTTAACCTAATCAATAGCCTTAAACCATCATCTTCCGCTGGCTGTGATGGTATTAGTAGTAAACTTCTGAATAACACCTCTCATGTATCAGCACAAATACTCTGCGTACTATTCAAACAATCGCTAGAAACGGGGACCGTACCAGGTGACTGGAAGAAAGCTAATATCTTGCCCATTTTTAAATCAGGTGACCGCTCAAACCTTACCAATTACCGCCCAATCTCCCTTACAAGCTTCTCCTCAAGATTACTTGAACACATTATAGCCTCAAACCTAACGAAATTCCTTGAAAGCAATAATTTTTTCTACCCATTTCAGCATGGTTTCCGAAAACACTTATCGTGTGATTCCCGACTCTCCGAATTCACCCACGACATTCTGCTTATCATGGACAGGAACCTACAGATGGACGCCGTTTCCTTAGATTACTCAAAAGCTATTGAGAACGTGCCTCACAAGCTCCTACTGCAAAAACTATCTCGACTTGGAATCTGTAATAACTTACTCAGATGGATTGAACAATTCCTATCCGGGTACACACAATACACTTCCACAAACAATCACCGCTCACCTTTTACCGATGTGACTTCGGGCGTCCCTCAGGGCGCCTGTCTGTCCCCTTTATTATTTCTAATCTATGTAAACGACTTGCCTACTAGCATATGTTGTAAACTACGACTTTTCGCAGACGACTGCCTAGTTTACAACAATGTTAACTCCTCTGACGATGTTCTTAGCCTGCAGCGTGACCTAGATGCCATCTCGTCATTGTACGAAAATTGACACATGCCTCTCAACTTGTCGAAATGCACATCTATGTCTTTTACCCGAAAACGCAGGCCTTTTCAGTCAACTTATCGCATTAGCTCTGTCAACATCAGCGCCACTTCATCTTACAAGTACCTGGGTCTTATTTTGACGTCATCACTCTCTTGGATAACACATATCGAAGCAATACGTCGCAAAGCTGCGCGCTCACTCGGGAATCTACAAAGAAATCTAAAGAAGGCATCCCCATAGGTAAAGAAGTTGGCGTACTTGATATTTGTCCGTCCACAACTCGAATTTGCTTCTGCTGTCTGGCATCCATCTCAAGATTACCTAGCCACGTCATTGGAATCCGTTCAAAACCGAGCCGCCCGCTTGATCACTTCACATTATTCACGGTACACTAGCGTCACTTCTTTGAAGTAAACAGTCGGTCTGCCAACACTGAAGTCTCGCCGCATCATATCACGCCTTTGCTTGCTGCACTCTTTTTTTTTACAATCCACGCTCAATGCACCACCTTCTTAAACCACCATTACGAACTTCCTCTCGCATAAGTCACAGCTCTGCCATAGCACGTTTACCCAGCCGCTCATCTGCCATGACCACTCCCTTCTTTCCTGATGCAATCGTTTATTGGAATGTGCTCCCTGACAAATTCGTTACCTGCACTGACCGCAAAGATTTTCGTGAATACCTAACAAATCAATTTGAATGACTTTCTGTTCCCAGTGTACATCGTTCATGAACCCATCATAAACCAATCGGAATAGTCTACCCTTGTCAACCCTTCCATCTAGTCTTTTTCTTTTGTTTCTTTTATTGCGAATGTATTGCCGTGTTACTTCTTTCAATTCTAATTTTTTCTTTGATTATTTAAAGTCATACAAAATCAGCAATGTGTTTCTTTTCTTATTTTCGTTGTTTTGCAAGAAAACACTCTTACACGTGTTTGTATTGCCCCCCCTTGTGTAATGCCTTCGGGCCTTCAAGGTGATAATAAATGAAATGAAATGAAATAAATGAAATATGCATGTCTAAAATTTCAGTCCAAGCTGTCTAAATACGCATGCAGGCGAGTTGCCAGTGGTGTTCCTAGGACGCTGTACCTGTCCGAAGTGTGTCAGTTGAAGGCCCTGCATTGCCTACGCCTGAAAAGCTGCTGTGAAATAGAAGGATGCCAGTGAACCGGCGTGAGTAGTGCACTTCGTTATGTATGCCTGACCATTTTTTTTATTCTTCGCGGTTTTGCGAAAGTGCTGAAGAGATCGGCCATTGCCTTGAAACTGCGTCGAGTGAACCCGTGAGTTTACATTATGTGCCTTTGCCTATGCCACTGATTGCCTCTACTAAGCTATGCCCTTCGAAGAAGCAAGCCCAGCATTGGGAATTCTGCGTTGAAATATGGATGCTTCGCCTGGCTCAAGGTAATTTTCTACGGCATAAAAAATAGATGCATTGCTATCAATGGCGGAGATGAAGTGCAATCCGTCATTAGCAATGAGTCTGTACGCGTCTCGCCATCCGGATCGGCGAGTTTGAACCAAAGCAACATTTGTTAGCATTTTCAAGGGTTTTCGCACAACACGCTCAGTTCACCAAAAAAAGGCAGCCCAAGAAGAGGATCATTGATGAGGACTTTAAAATTGACGTCCTTGCCTGCGTGCATGCAATGCCAAATGTAAACATGCGAGAGAGTTCAAGGCAATACTGTAAAAGCGTGGGAACAGTGCACAGCGTTTTAAAAAAGCACTAATTTCAACCATACCACGTGAGCCTTCATCTGCACCAAAGTGGGGCAGACTTTGAAAAATTGGAAGACTTTTGTGATTGGGCACTAATAAAAATTGTTCAAGATAAGGATTTCATAAAAACAGTGATTTCGACGGATGAGACTCGATTTTGCAGGAACAGCCAAGTGAACATTCACAATGCTCACTACTGGTGGCAAGGAAATCCTCATTGGCTGCGGCAACACGGAAACCAAATTAGCTGGGTACTAAATATATAGTGGGGCATACTTGGAACAGAATCATTCGCCCACACTTATTTTAAGAGATCCTCGATGGAAAGAATTATGGGCACGAAATTCTTGCTGGTGTCGTCGATAAATATACCACGGGTGTCCCTCTCAATGAACTGCGGCAAGTTTGGTTCCAGCATGACGGGGCCCCACCACATTTCTGCTCCACTGCAAAGAAATAGTTAAACTGTAAATTTCCTCGTCAGCAGAAGGGACGCGATGCAGAGATCGTTTGCAAGCCAGGTTCCTCCCAAGTTCTCTCTTCACTGGACTTGTTTTTTGAGGAGCAACGTGGAAGATCGCGTTTACGCAGTTGAGCCCACCAACGTCAACAATATGAAGATGAGAATAATTACACCCTGTAGAAGCATCAACCCGAAAACGCTGCGCAGAGTTGTCGACCCGACGCGAGAGCGGTTCATGAGGCGTGCTGCGCCAGAAGTCAACCATTTCGAACATTTTTAAACCGTTGGTTACTTGGCGAATATCACAATTCTAAGTTGACTAAGATTTCATATCACTCTAACATATTATTGTGTAAGCTATGGTAAATTTGAAGCAGATTTCGAAAATAGTTTTATGTTTTGCTTGTGTGTAGGCCATGGATTTACACTTTACTTGTTTTTTCTTGTTGTCAGTGTTCTTTTTCTCCCACTTCTTTCGTTACGTAACGCCGGAATCGTAGCTGTGTGTACCTAAATAAATATGAATTTGACGACATTAACACAATTTTATGCTCTGTCATGAGGAGCGGTAGATGCGTTCTAATTTTAAAATAGTGACGTAGAGACTACGGTCCAGGAACCCGTGTTTCCAAAGCGCTTACGATGCAGGGTCATAAATTCTCTTTACGCGTGTGCAAGGCACCCTCTAAACTTTAGCGTGTAATAATGGCAGCTCACGCTGTCGATTTATGTCAGGACATGGCGTTAATGTCCACCATTCTGTAAACAAAGCTTCCGCTATTACATAAACGCTTAGGAATGCTTGCGCATTTAGCAGCACAATTATTGTGCGAACAACAATTGAGTAATGGGCACTAATTTTTGCCCAACTTGCTTTCCAGCTACTTTACATGCGGGCATGACATGAAAGACGTTGTCTTGGCTTAGCGTGTGGAGATTCAGACGATTAGACCCGGGGATGATGTATAGGCGTATTTTGACGATCGCGTTAGCGCAGAATTAAACTGCTGCACAGCACGACCGCAGCATAAATTTCTTACATTTGTTACATGTTACAAGAGCCACATTTACGCACTGCCTTCAGTGTCGCTGGTTACGTACAAGTACTTGTGCCAAACATACAATGCCGAACATGCAAAGCCAACTGTGGAAGTGAGCCATGCAACAAAATAAATATAACAAGGAATGCAGCTTGTGGACGCTAGTTGTCAGAGAGGGAGAGGTTGTCTATTTGGCAGTGAGCCTCGCCTCCTGGCTAGATGGTGACAATACTTTTCATTTTCTGCTATCTCTTCTTATAATAAAACAATTTGAAGAATTCTGGTGGTGTTAGACCGCGCCAGAGATATCGCTTCGCAGCTTATAGCGTATAAACAAAATTTGCAATGGGGGCTGGATAATGGTCCATTACATTTCATTTTCTTTACAGGCATGTACAGGCACCCGTAGATGCACGCACGAACTCTGGCATGCACAGGTGGTGAGCTCGAAAAGGCTTATTGCTGCAACACAGATTCAATGAGTATTTAGACATCAAAGAAATAAATGCCTGTGTTCCAACAACAAACGTTTAGTTGCTAGTGAGTGCTTGTCTCTGTTTCGTAGATTTGTTGCGAAAACATGTTCACACGTCTCTACAGCAGCAATCGGCCACCAACGAGGCCTAGAGATATCTTCTTTATGAACTTTTTTCACAATGGATCATAAAAATCCACATGAAACATAATGTAAGATGAAAGAAAAGGAGAACTGAGGGGTTTTGTTATGGCATCAATAGGCAAGAAAACGTAGTAACACATAGTAGAAAACAATTGTCGTTTTATTTATAATGCTGAGGTTAAAAGGAGAAGGGAAATAAAAAAGGACAAAAGAGAACTTGCCATTGACGGAAGCTAAGCCCAAAACCATCTGAGCTACAGTGGAAACTATTATTCCATCAATTTCCTAGGGCGTATATGTGTACTAGATTAGGCTATGGGAGTGTTCTTACACAACTAGCACAGGGCACCACCACTAGCGGGAGATCTAGTAAATGCACATATATCCTCAAGAAAATTTGCAGAGGGACAACCATTGCAGCAGCCTAACTGGTAACGCAACGCAAGCATAACTCGAAGCTTGTCGATTTGTCTCCCATCAATGAGAATTTGTCACCTCAGAAGTAATCCTTCCCAGCGTGTCCTGCTTGTGACTGCCTGCTGAAGCCAACGATGCTTGTGACTGCGGCCTGCTGTGGTGTGCCTCGGAAGCATCAGAAACCAGCACTTCTTGAAGCACCGGTGATTGAAGCGATTCCAAAATGTCCTAAGACTCCAACGACTGATGCGACATGGAAGACAGTTTCAACGCTGGCGCTTGTGGCTGTTCACCTGGCGGTGACGGAACTTGAAGCGTTACCAGCTCGGAAAAATGTCACATCTTCGTTAAGATGTCCGCAGCACTTCCCTACTCATTCAATGGGGGCACTGGTAGAAGGTTGGCGGATGTCTTGCATGCGAGCGTAATGCGGTTTGCGCGTATAGTAAATGTGCAAATAATATGGCGGTCTGAGAGGCGATATATGTAATGGGTCTAGTCCGTCTACATTTCTTTTAAGCTGTCATTTCAACAAAGAAAAGCGCCCAAACTCTGAGTCAATTTTGTAGGCACAAAATTGACCAGCACACAAAACCAGAATGAACATTTTCGGCATGCACTGAAGTGTGGCTTTTGTGTTCTTTTTCTTTTTTTTCTTTTTTTGCTTTTCATGCACTAACCAGTTCGTATAAAATCTCCGTGCTGAAAGCCTAGCGATGCGTTGCGCTTGAAACTGCATAATATTTGGATTATTTCGGTTTCAGAATTTTTAGCATCTGGCATTCCACTACACTTAATCAGCACAACCACTTAATAATAATAATAATATTTGGGGTTTTACGTGCCAAAACCACTTTCTGATTATGAGGCACGCCGTAGTGGAGGACTCCGGAAATTTTGACCACCTGGGGTTCTTTAACGTGCATCTAAATCTAAGCACACGGGTGTTTTCGCATTTCGCCCCCATCGAAATGCGGCCGCCGTGGCCGGGGTTCGATCCCGCGACCTCGTGCTCAGCAGCCCAACACCATAGCCACTGAGCAACCACGGCGGGTAACCACTTAAGTTTCATTTTGAAAGACCTGCGCTTGTAATCTGTCAACATGGACTAATAGTATTGTTATGCCTTGCTTGAACATAAGTCTTCTTCCTGATAGTTTTTCACTTAGAATGTTCTTGGTTTGTTACTTTGTTTTTTTTTCATTTGTTTTTAAACGTCACATAATTTTAAATTATTTTTATTAATTGAATATATGTCGGGACACAGTACGAAGTTGTGTACGTAGTAGTCAGTGCATTTGTTGTTTGTATTTAGGAAGTTATGTATATAGATAATTGTCATGTTGCCATCTGCGTTGTAAAGGGTGTTTTCGTCCAGTGAAGCTGATTTTAGCGACCAAACCCTTCCAGAAGGCTTCTTAAAGATAAGCTATCTTGGCCTATTCTTTTGGTCTTTCCCATCGCTGCTGCTGCTGTCTTGCCAAATATCCATTACTGAGTGCCTCATACTGATGGTAATGTATTCGTTGAACCATTGTCTACGCACGTGATTGCAGGCTACTGTCTCGCACGAGTGACTAGCATCAGACATAGTGCAAATACCTGATCTAATAAAGTAACCAGACCGTTGTTTCGGCATGTAAAAATCAAGCTATGATTTTTTTCCACAGTGAAAATCGTTCTTACTGAACCATCTTGTCTTTTCGTGGAAGTGTTTGCTAAGCAGGAACAGCGTTCTGCACAAACATCTGGGAAGGCTCGCTTAAGCCGACAACCACAGCGTTTCATATCCTCAGAAAGACCGCAGGCGGATAATTAGGTGAGGACACTTCTGAGTAGACAAAGAAACTGGAATTATGAATTACAACGCTGACGATGCTGTCAGTACTATGGGGCTATGGTGCTAATGCAAATTTAAAGCTGTTGGCTGCAGTGCCCTGTACGCACGTGAATTTAGCAATATTCAATACTGAAATAAATTCTGCCTATTGACTTGCACGCTGCCTTATAGAACCAGTGCATATTATCAACGGAAGCCATTTGCATCTTTTCTGTTTTCTTTTGATGGATGGATAAGGTGAGCTCATTTCTTCTTATTCCTCATGCTAGTTTGTGTATGGTAATACCTGCACTTGTCTTGCACGATTTTGTGTTAGGTTTTTATGTGCTAATTTAGCTATTATTTTGTACCTGTATTTCGGCTTTCTCTGCTCCGCACTGCAAAACCACACTGGCTTTATGGATACCTAAATAAAAAATAAATATGCAAAGCTATCCGTGTGTTGCATATACGTCCTCTGACCGGATTTAACGAAACATGTGATAATTGGAGTAGCAATGCCGCACAATTCTTTTATCGCCAATTAGGCAAAACTGAATCTATTTTGTACTGCGCGTCGATTTACTGATGTAAGAGCGAGTTTGAGTCTCCACAAAACCGGCGCATTGCCAACTACACTACAAACATACGGCATCGCCGGTCGACGTGGTAAAGGGAAGGCACTAGGATCCCGTGTTTAATTTTTACTACACCGGCTAAGATGCAAACTTTCATATCACTTATGGTCTGTACTAGATTGTGTCGCGGGAGAACGTCATCTGGTCGGAAACGGCCTGACGGCGTCGTCCTGAACGTGGGCGGCCACGCTGTAATTCTCATATTCTTTCTTAAAGGAAAGTGGGCCGATATTGACGAGCAGTTAAAAAGAGAACAAATACGGGTGCTTGAGGTTGCAGAAACGCACTTTAGAAACTCGGAAGAGCCGTCAGTGATTGACAATTATCTCTGGGAAGGGTGCAACAGAACTAAGTCGGAAAGAAAGGTAGGCAGAGTGGCGATGCTCATCCATCAGGGCGCCAAATGGAAAAGAGTAAATTCAAAATGTCAAGAGCATCTTTGGTTATTAGGTACAATGAATGGGGAAAAACTTCGCTGGGGGTTACGTATTTGTGGACTAGAAATAATTGCGAGGAGAAGAATAAAGAGTCAGTGGAATACATCAGTGCTGAAATTAGGGGCTTCGGGAATGATGCTAAAATTATCCTAATAGGTCACATGAATGCCCACATACAGGATTTAGATGGCTATACCGACAACAACGGGAAGTCAATGCCATACCTTTGTGAGCGACATAACCTCGTGATTGTGAATGCAGGGCGTAAGTTTGAAGTGCAGATCATGTGGGAAGTGGGAAACCAGTCACGAAGCCCTACTTTCCGAGCACTGCAAGGAGCATATTGAACACCATTGTAGGAGCAGTGCTCACGAACTTTAGCAAGTCTATAAAACAGCACATGCTCATTGGCAGACAACAGGGGCTCTAGTAACACGCGGTAGTTAGCTATACAAGCAGACATTTCCTGCTGCAATCCCAAGCAGTAGCTGACTGTGCTTATTGCGTGCGCAGTTACGCTGGTAGGAGCGCCGGTGTTCTTGTTGCCTGCTGCGACGAAGAGGCAATCCCTCACGTAGGATAAATAAAGTGCAGGATGGCAAATATGGCTTGCATCTTGGGGACAGCACAAAGTCATCCCCTTTCAAATCAGTGTAGTGTGATCATGTTTTTATTTTATCGCTCAGCACTGTCGTCAGGCAGTGTCATCAAGTTCTTGCTACAGTTACGGCCCGTCCACTTGCCAAAGTCCGCTCGGCTCGGCGTTTTTTTTTATTTCCTCAGACGCGTATGCCAGGGATGACACATAATGCTGCGCTCACGAAACCAGCCGTGGTTTTGCACACGTAGAAGTAACTTCGTTAGAAAAATCTACAGAAACATGAACAGAAACACGACATAATGTGAATAAAATAATTAATAAATTAAGCTTATTTCGTTTATCGGAAGAAAAGTACCAATCCACGATAAAAATATCTTATGACTACCGTTATGCAGGCCTCATGATCCCTACCATACAGGAGAGATGGCGTGCGGCAAGTCATAACCATGTACTATAAACAAGGACAACACAAAATAGGACGACACGAACAAAGTTTTACAAATTATTGCGCGAGAAATCGAGGTAAAGAAGCCACTGTGCCAGAAAAGTAATAATTAAATCATTCAAATGTATGAGACAAAACGATTCGCTATTGTTAAATACATGCCTTCGTCCGGTGAACCTGGCTCGTGCGTAGCGCAGTTTCGCTAGTGACGATTCAGAGAGGTGCGAACGTGGACTCTCGAAATGAGATGCATGGCGTGCCGGTGCCTATCGAAAAAAGATG
Source organism: Dermacentor variabilis (assembly GCF_050947875.1). Lineage (NCBI taxonomy): Eukaryota > Metazoa > Arthropoda > Arachnida > Ixodida > Ixodidae > Dermacentor > Dermacentor variabilis. The sequence continues at coordinate 156,836,936 of NC_134571.1, forward strand.
AGGAGATGTTCATTGAAGAGTGCCACAGACAATTGCAGTCTTGGCGCAGGTCGCTGAAGTTTGCCTAAAAGAATTATTGACATTGTAATAGCAAAGACGATATGTCGGTCGCGTCGCATGTGCCACCTACGACGTTACATCACGAATGTGGTGTCTGTATAGGAAATTCACCATTTTTGATGAGGCTAATTGCTGTCTGAGCTTACACCATGATGCTACTTCCTGCACCAGATATCGGATTTTACGTCTGATGTAAGTGTATTACTCCCTTATACCTGGTGCCTATGACACCACATGTACAAGTTTGATTTTCATGAAGGTGAACGACGAACAGAAACAGCCTGCGCACATTAGCGAAAGCAGCAGCAGCGTTCTTTTGAACCAACGTTACTACGGGTAAGACGAATGCTCGACCACATGTTCACGCTGCCTGCGGTAGCCTTTTGTGTTTCAGAGTATTGAAGGGGAAGAAATGAGCCTTTTATAACATTTTACACTAATATGAACCATCATGCATAATTAAAGGCGCCGATTGCAGGACAAGATTTGTCTCAGCAAAGCAACATCTGATGCAATCAAGTTTCAAACGGACATCTAGCTCACAAGATAGGGGTAGCATTGTGTCACTGCAAAGGCAGTATCGTTTAGTATTAATGATCAGTGCACAAAGACATCCCTGTTTCTTTCGCCCAAGCATACCATTATTCTGTGCTGCAAATGGTACCTCCCAGTCATATTTCTTTCTTTATACTCTGATATGTTTTATCGTATGAGCAGCACAAAGGAATTGTTGAGCTCTGCAGGCTTGGAGAGAAACTGGAAGCATGCCTTTCCGGCTTCAACGGAACTTTTTTTTTCTTATATGCGTCGCTATCAATAAATGGTAGAATGTCGGCAACGTAAGACTCTGTACCTTTTAGTAAAAGAACAAAACAGAGCACTGCTTTTTTGTCTGCTTTCCTTAATTAGTGAAGCATGCTATTTTCAGTCATAGCAAGCACGAACCAAATAATTCGTTTTAGATTTCAGGGCTAATGCCAGTTCCCTCAAGTATGTTTAGCTTCGTGCACTTGACTTGTTTTTATTTTGACGTGTCGACCTTTACACTTCTCACAGTTACACTTCTCACAATTTTCACAGTTCGTTCCTTTCTGTGTCCAGCTGCCTCGTATTTGTGGCGCAATATCTGTCCCAGATGAGACACTTATTTTGGCTGTATTTTTTCTTGTATTAAACAATGACAGAAAGGTTCTTGTCGAACTTTGGCCTTTTGAAATAGTGATTCACATGCAACAACAAAAAAGTGTAATTTGCGAGCGGTGATGAGGTTAACTGGAAAGAAAGTTCTTCGGTCTCAGTCAGTGGGCGCCGTATTGAAGGCAACCAATTTGGGAAATAAAGTATATGTGTGTATACAGATGGTAATAGGTTCATTGACTGAGACGGGTTATTGGAGGGCACTAGGCCTAATTGGGTGCACGTTTGAGTCAACGTATAGCTGACGCCTAATACACTGACGCTTATGAAACTCTATAGTTCTGAAAGTGCAGCCGACTCATTATGAGAGCCTTAAACATCTCTAAAGCATTTCATTGCAAACGGCGACCGTCGTAGAAACGGTACAACAGGCGAGGCAACTTTCTAGAGTTCTCCGTCCTAACTACAGCAGTCACCGAGCATGTGCCATACCAAAACGAGAAACATCGAAGAGCTACAGTGAACGTTAGGTATTTATTGTCTATTTGCCAGAATTTCAACTGTAAATTTGGGAAATCCAATTTTGTCATACAGCTTTACTCTGCGTTGAATTTTGAGTCACAATATCGCAAATTACTTGGTAATATCTAGAGAAAAGACGGGGAATGCGGGAGATGGAAATTCAAGGCGATGAGCAAAGTGTGAACAAGGTGAATGCAGGAGCCAACGTTTCGACAAGTGGGCTTGTCTTCTTCAAGGCGCCTTGAAGAAGGCAAGCCCACTTGTCGAAACGTTGGCTCCTGCATTCACCTTGTTCACGTTTTGCTCATTGTCTTGGTAATATCTACTGATTTAATACCCGAAATGCCGCAGTTGTTCCGTTATGAAGAGATAACCCCGACAGGACCCTTTTGATGATCCTCTTGATAAATATAGCATTTGTCAACGGCTAGTTATTTTTACTGCTTTTGTCCTTCCCACTTCAGAACATCCATCTATCTCCAGACCACAGATAAGAAATACCTGAACACTGTGGAACAACGCAGCACTGCAATACCGATTGGTGAATGTTCTTGAAGCGCCGACTTGTGCTTTCACGTACCCCCACTAATCTTATAAAGGAGAAGTGCCGGTACTATTCTTCGGTTCAGGAAACCGTTGGTATGCTAGAAGTATAAGAATGGTTGTCGGTTTCTAGACTTTAGGCAGGATGGGCATCGGGTTTTGATCAACTGACAACATTTTTAGCATATTTCATGCCGTTTAAAAACACGTTGGAACGTAATAACTGAAAAGAAATTAAAAGAGTAAGGACATGATAAAACATATTAACACGCGTGCACACAAAAAGTGTCCAAATATGCGTTCCCACTAGACCTCGATAATATGCTAAATCAAGACGCTTATACCTTGCTGGACTGTATGACAGTGAGACCGGTGTCTGAAGAAGAGAAAATATTCTTATGTGGCGGCAGACGCGAGAGGGAAATGTATTTACACGATATTTACAAGAAAATCAAGTGCGGAACCATATCGTCGATTGCGCGCACTAAATGAAAAGCGCCTTCTCAATCGACGCTCCTCTAGAGGAGTATTAACGTACCATGAACCCCTGCTGTTGAAGCAGCCTCACAGTGCTTGCTGTGGTATAGGGGAGCGGTAATGTTTAACGCGGGACACGTGAACAACGTCGGTAGTGGCGAAACGGAAGGAGAGGAAGATTCGAGGGGCTAATCTGGCAAGCGGCGTCGGTTACACGTATTAAAACACGGTTGGGTCTGGAGTACCGGGAAAACAATATTTCCGATAGTCGAACACACCGTGTCGGAGTCCACAGAGCAACACAGGTACTCGGCGTAGAGATAACGTCGCGATGACGGGAGTCTAAGCGGTGGATCTGGTTGTCTTGCGATATTGTAAGGTGATGGCGAGCAATCTGGCTTGCCTCGTCAGCTTTGCGAAGGGCATCGCAGGCGTGCCGAGTGGGCAAATGGTCGACAGCAGGGGTGATAGTGTCGAAAGGTAACTTTGGGTTGCGGCCAAACACATGATAAAAGGGTGAAGAAGCAGTGGTATCGTTACGAGAGGAATTATAGGCCAATGTAACGAAGGGCACCACAGCGTACCAGTCTTAATGGACAAAAGAGACATACATAGAGAGCATGTCAGTTAGCGTTCGGTTGAACCAGTCAGTCAAGCCCTTAGATTGGGGGCGGTCATCATCATCACCATTAGCCTGCCTACGCCCACTGCAGGGCAAAGGCGTCTCCCATACTTGCCCAACTACCCCAGTCATGTGCTAATTGTGGCCGTGTTGTCCTAGCAAACTTCTTAATCACATCCGCCCACCTAACTTTCGGCCACCCCCTGCCACGCTTCCGTTGTCTTAGAATCTAGTTCGTAACCCTTAATGGCAATCCGTTATTTCCCTCCTGACTACATGCCCTGCCCATGCCCATTTCCTTTTCTTCATTTCAAGTAAGATGTCATTAAGTCGTGTTTGTTCCCTCACCCAATCTTCTCTTTTCTTATCCCCCCTTAATTCTTTCTATAGCTCGTCGCGTCGTCCTCAATTTAAGTAGAACCCTTTTCGTAAGCCTCCAGGTTTCTGCCCCGTAGGTGAGTACTGGTAGGGCACAGCTGTTATACACTTTTCTTTAGAGGGCTAATGGCAACCTGCTGTTCATGATCTGAGAATGCCTGTCAAATGCAGCCCAGCCCGTTGTTCTTCTTCTGATTATTTGAATCTTATCAACCGGGTCCGCAGTCAATACGTGCCCTCAGTAGATGTATTCTCTGACCACTTCAAGTGCCTCGCTACCTATCGTAAACTTATGTTCTCTTTCGAGACTGTTAAACATAACTTTAGCTTTCTGCAGATTAATTTTTAGACCCACCCCTCTGCTCTTCCTCTCCAGGTAAGTCGGCATGCATTGCAATTGGTCCTCTAAGTTACTAAGCAAGGCAATATCATCAGCGAATCGCAAGTTACTGAGGTATTCTTCATTACCTCTTATCCCCAATTCTTCCCAATCCAGGTCTCTGAATACCTCTGGTAAAGACGTTCTGAATAGCATTGGAAAGATCCTATCTGCCAGCCTGACGCCATTTTTATTGGGATTTTGTTGTTCTCTTTATGTAGGACTACGGTGGCTGGTGGAGCCGCTATGGATATTGCTACTGAACAGCCGCCACAGTGAGGCTGCACTGAGGAGGAAGAAGACGACGTGGGCCCGCTTGATATAACGTCGCCATTTTGGCCTTCCGTTAGCTTCCCTGTAAATAAATTCTGTATAGTATTCCAGCTACACGTAACATTAATTTGGTGGAGGTGGACGTTCCCTGTACCCGTCATGGAGCTTCGCAGCGGTCGCAACGGCGATAGTGAAAATTCGGCTCCTGCTGGCGGCACTTCATCTACGCAACCGTCTCCGCCTGCAGCCCCGACCTACGTCGCTATTCCCCCCCCCTCGGGATCCAGGTGTTTTCAACGGAGTCTGCAGTCCTGATGTTGACGACTGGCTACGCTTATACGAACGTGTCAGCACCAGTCACAGGTGGGATCCGACTATTATGCTTGCGAACGTTCTTTTCTACCTTGACGGCGCTCCACTTGCATGGTTCCAGACTCACGAAGAGGAGATATCGAGCTGGAATCTCTTCAAGGAGAAGCTCCGCGGCCTTTTTGGCAATCCGTTCGGTCGCCAACTCAATCCACGAAAGCCCTTGCCACACGTGTACAGACGTCGGCCGAGTCTTACTTGTCGTTTATTCTCGACGTCTTGGCCCTTTGTGCCAAGGCTGGCCCGACCATGTCTGAGGACGATAAGGTTAATCACGTCCTCAAAGGCATTGCTGACGACGCCTTCAATTTACTGGTGTTTATGAACGGCACCAGCATCGATGCGATCCTCAAGGAGTGCCGCCGTCTTGAGCATGCTAAAAACCGCCGGGTATCCCAGCACATCACGCGACTTCCCAACACAGCTACTGCGTCATCCTGTGATGACATCTTCCACCAGCCGTCGCGATGTGACAACTTAACACGCATCATTCGTCGTGAGGTCGAAGCGCCACAACCGGCAGCCCCTTCATTTTCGTCACCTGATCGTTCTCCGGTGACAATCTCCTTGATCCAGGCCGTCTTCCGTCAACGGTTGTCCAACGTCGACCTGCAATCCATTCGTTCCATACGCTCGGAACCTCTTTCCCCACGCACGTCCCCACCGCGCTCTTCTTACTCCTCTTAGGGACAGCGCAACCCCTCCGAATGGCGAACCGTGGACGACAAGCCGACCTGGCAGTTCCGGCAGTTATACTTACACATGGTGTTACCGTGCCGCACACTGTGCTGACAATTACTGACAACCGCACCTGCCTTCCCCTTGTCAATTTCGCGCTAACCGCGCAAGTTCTGCCTCAGGGGATTTCATTGGCTATAATTAGCGCTTTGCGGGATGATGAGATCGAGCCATTCACAGTGGAAGATCGTCACAGCTCAGCCCATACCGTGACGTCGTGGCACGGTACTGACGTCGACATTGATAAGATGGTTTCCTCTGACCTTACACCTGTTCAAGCTGAAGCCCTTTGCCGCGTTCTTGACGGCTATCGCGACATTTTTGACTTTGACAATCGACCCTTAGGTCAAACGTCCGTCGTGACCTATCGCATAAACACTGGCGATGCGAACCCTATTCGCCGACGTCCATATTGTGTTTCTATGTCTGAACGAGCTGTTATCCAACAGAAAGTCATAAAGATGCTTGCAAAGGACATTATCGAGCCTTCCTGTAGTCCCTGGGCTTCTCCCGTCGTACTTGTCAAAAAGAAGGATGGAACGCGGCGTTTTTGTATAGATTATCGCCACCTGAACAAAATCACAAAAAGGACGTGTACCCTTTCCCACGTATTGACGACGCTCTAGAGTGCTTGTACAGTGCCACCTATTTTTCTTCTATCTACTTACGGTCCGGCTACTGGCAGATATCCGTCGACGATATGGACCGAGAGAAGAGTGCATTTATTACCCCTGGCGGCGTTTATCAGTTCAAGGTGATGAATTTCGGTCTCGGTAATGCGCCCGCCACCTTCGAACGAATGATGGACTCTTTGCTTCAGAGCTATCTGGACGAAGTCATCGTTTATTCGCCCATATTTGACACGCATCTAGACCATCTTTCAACGATTCTTGACGTGTTCCGCCGCACCAGTCTCCAGTTGAACTCGTCAAAATGTCACTTCGCTCGCCGCCAAATCACCGTTTTTGGACACCTCGTGGACGCCAGAGGCGTGCGACCTGATCCGGACAAAATTCGCGCCGTTACGAACTTTCCTGTTCCGAAGTCTACTTAGGACGTTCGTAGTTTCGTAGGGCTGTGCTCTTATTTCCGACGCTTTGTGAAGGATTTTGCGACTATCGCACGTCCCTTTACCGACCTCTTGAAGAAAGACGCCACATTTTCTTGGGGACCTGACCATGCCGCATCTTTTTCGCATCTCACTACTCTCCTTACCACGCCTCCAATTCTGGCCCACTTTGACCCGTCTGCCTCAACGGAAGCCCGAACTGATGCCAGTGGTCACGGCATAGGAGCAGTGTTAGCACAACGCCAGGCTGGATATGATCGCGATATAGCCTATGCCAGCCGGCTTCTATCACCCGCTGAGCGCAATTATTCAATCACAGAGCGCGAGTGCCTCTTTCTCGTGTGGGCTGTTGCGAAGTTTCGTCCATACTTGTAAGGGCGCCCCTTCTGAGTCATCACTGATCACCACGCGCTCTGCTAGCTATCCTCACCCAAGGACCCCACGGGATGAATCGCTCGCTGGACCTTACGCCTGCAAGAATATACCTTCTGCGTAGTATATCAGACGGGACGCTTGCACCAGTATGCCCATTGTTTGTCCCGCTACCGCATCGACAAACCGGCTGATGCGGACGCCATCGCTTGTGTTTTCTCTGTGTCCCAGTTGCTTGAAATCGGCAACGAGCAACGCCGCGATCCTTCATTACGAGCCCTCATCGACCATCTGGAGTCAACGCCTGGCGACGCCTCTCTCCGGATGTTTTTCCTTAAGGAGGGCACATTATACCGCCGCAATCTCGATCCACACGGCCTTGACCTTCTGCTCGTAATTCCATCACACCTGCGTTCGACTGTCCTCCAACAACTTCACGACGCTCCCTTGGCTGCACACTTGAAGTCTCGCGCACATACGGCCGTGTACGCCGTCGATTCTTTTGGCCGGGTCTCGCCCGCTCCGTGAGCCGCTTGTGAGCCCTGTCAGCGCAGGAAGAAGCCCTCCACACCTCCAGCTGGATGTCTCCAGTCGATCGACATCCCACCGGAACCCTTTTTCCGTGTGGGTCTAGATCTTCTTCGACCGTTTCCTCTCTCAGGCTCCGGAAATAAATGGGTCGTCGTCGCTACTGATTATGGTACGCGGTACGCAATCACAAGAGCCCTCCCGACAAGTTGTGCTACTGACGTTGCTGACTTTCTGCTCTATGACATCATTTTAGTGCATGGTGCTCCACGCCAATTACTCACTGACTGTGGCCGCAGCTTTCTGTCGGCAGCCGTCGAGGACAACTTCCGCTGCTGCTCGACAAAGCACAAGTTCAGCACGTCCTACCACCCACAGACCAACGGCCTCACGGAGCGCCTCAACCGGACCATCACAGACATGCTTTCAATGTACGTTGCGACCGACCACCACGACTAGGATCTTCACTTACCATATGTGACGTTCGCGTATAATGCATCGCGTCACGACACCGCCCGCTATTCACCATTCTATCTCCTATATGGCCGGGAACCCGCATTGCCCTTGGACACTTTGCTGCCCTCGGCCACACGTTCAACCACTGAATACGCCCGCGACGCGATCGCACACGCTGACCACGCGCGCCCGCTCGCCTGCACCCGTCTAGAGGCCTCACAGGAACATCAGAGACGCCTCTATGATTGCCACCATCGCGACGTGCACTTTACTCCGGGTTCTCTGGTGCTTCTCTGGTCACCCATTCGACGTGTGGGCCTTTCTGAAAAGCTGCTGTCGCGCTACACTGGCCCATACCGTGTGGTGCGACAAGTGACCGATGTCACGCATGAAGTCATCCCCGCCAACCTGTCATCAGCATCATCGTCGGCTGCAAGTGACATCGTTCATGTGGCGAGACTAATGCCATACCAGACACCTTTCACCGCGGATGCGTAGATTAAGCACCGGGACGGTGCTTCTACCACCGGGGGTGATGCTGCGCAACAACCGCCACAGTGAGGCTGCACTGAGGAGGAAGAAGACGACGTGGGCCCGCTTGATATAGCGTCGCCATTTTGGCCTTCCATTAGCTTCCCTGTAAATAAATTGTATATAGTATTCCAGCTACACGTAACATTAACTTTCCGTATATTTAGATACGGCTCCTCTACACCCTGATTCCGTAATGCCTGCATGACTGCTGTGGATCGACTAAGTCAAACGCTTTCTCGCAATCAATGAAAGCGATGTATAAGGGTTGGCTATATTCCGCACAGTTCTCTATCACCCGATTGATAGTGTGAATATGGTCTATTCTTGAGTAGCCTTTACGAAATCCTGCCTGGTCCTTTGGTTAACAGAAGTCTAAGGTGTTCCTGATTTTATTATCGATTACCTTAGTAAATGCTTTGCAGGCAAATGACAGTAAGCTGGTCGGTCCATAATTTTTCAACTTTTCGCGTCCCTTTTTTATAGTTTAGGATTATGTTGGCGTTCTTCCAAGATTCCGGTACGGCCGAGGTCATGAGGCATCACTCATATAGGATGGCCAGTTTTTCTAGAACAACTTGCCCACCATCTTTCAACAAATCTGCTGTTAGCTGATGCTCCCCAGCTGCCTTCCTCCTTTTGGATAGCTCCCAAGGCTTTCTTTACTTCTTCAAGCGTTACTTGCGATTTTGTCAAATTCCTCTAAACTATACCCTCTGCCATTATCGTAGTGAAAACCACTGGTACTGTACTGCTAAGCCATCGTAAATGAATGTTCTGTCACTCCTGAGCAAAGCAGGGGCCGTGTAACGTAGAACTATTCAAATATGTTTTTATTTCAATCTCCTGACCTAAAATTTGCGTAACTGCCGACGCAAGCATCGAGCGGTCACCAGCAGGGTTGTCTGAACAAACCAATCAAGTGCTCCCCTCGTTCATATAAGGTCAGTTTTGTTCCATTGAAAAACGAATAATATTGCCCGCACTGAGCGGCTTGTCTTATCTAATTGGCTCACAGTAGGGGAGGAGCACGCTCGAGTGGTGAGGGATTCGATGGGGCCGAGTCACTGCACTGAATATCGATAACTGGATGAAGAGGGTGGTTCCGGCGTCTTCGATTAGTTCGCTTTCCCTTACTTAGCTCGAGGTAGCTCGTCGATAATCGCGGTGGCATGCAACGGAAGCTTCAACGGAAACGGATCCTCAGCAAAAATGAGTTGACAGAACGAGGTCGTAAACGTGCCGAAAGTTCTCGAAAACGTTACACAGCCGCGCAAAAAGATTTAATACACGCAAATAAACCCATGCTCTCCGGCAGGGGCGAGTAGCCAGTGCAGGAGCGATCGGCGGTAGCCATATTTTCCCTTTCGGAACGGGGCCCCCCGCGGCACTTCAGAAAAAAATTCAGTTTTGCTCGGCATATTAATGCATCTCTAACGCGTACGCCTCAATTTGACGCATTAGGTTGTTGCGGTTTTGTGACGTCGCGTTAGATGCAGGTGAAATGGGTGCAGCCCGAAAACTTTTGAGCAATAGCCGTGGGCTAATGGCCAAAAGGTGTTCAATCAGAAATAACTATTTTTGTTTTGTTCGGTCAAATTATGCATAATCAGCGTGTACACGTCATATCAGATGGGGAGCTATCGAGGTTTTCGTGACGTCGCGTGAGAGACAAGTAAAGCGGGGTTAGCCCATAAAAGTTTTTGACCAATCGCGGTGGGCTGATTGCAGAATTGGAATAGAAAAGTTTGGAATACTTTTACGTTACAGCGCCCCAGGTCAACAATAACGGTGGAGAGTAAGTAGCGTGCACGGTCGGTAAGGAGTTGACGAGGAGCTGCAACATTGCATCATGTAGCAAGAAATCAGCGACGTCTGTAGCACAAGTGGTAGGGAGGGCGCGAGTAATTGCATATCGGGTGGTGTTGTCCGTGGCAGCGACAGTTTGTTGCCATCAGCAGATCCATAGAAAAACTGAGGAGGTCAAGACCAACTCGAACGAAAGGGTCAAATGGGACGACGTAAAGGTACAGGTGGCATAGGTGACTCCAAGGTGACCGGCGGTCGGGGCTTCAAGGAGCTGGCCGAGGACGCTGAAGTGCTAGTGTGTAGGAACGCCAAGCAGCACTCCTTGTCTGTCCGGGTGGACGTCGCGGCGATATAATGTACAAGCTTTGAGTATGAAGAGGTGAAGTGATGGATCGCGTGCTGTAGAATCCTGCTTCTGAATAAGCTCTAGTAAGATGGGATCACGTCGCTGCTCATTGGGAAGTGGCTTAAAGCGGAGAGCGAGAGTGCGCGTGCCGGCGCGTCATCGGTGGTATTCGGCGGATCCACTCGATTACTAGACACACAGTCGGCTACTCGGTGCAATCAGCGATAGTTATGAGAAACAGGGTATGTGTACTGACACGTGAACTTGTTTATCTTTTAGGGGTGAGCGCTTTTAATGTCTAAGAAATGTTATCGCTCAGCGCAGGACGCGTCTACATGTGACGGATGTTTCTAGAATGTTATCGATGCTTCTATCCGCTGCCTGTTGTCGCCGAAGCTTGTGTTATCTGATTGCATGTGTGCGCGAGGAGAATGGTGTAGAACTTTGTGGAAGGCCCGCGGTCCCAGCCGTTACTCTGGAACATTCGACGACTGATCTATAAAAGCCGACGCGCTTGACCCGCTGATCAGATTTTGATGATCGCAGACTGTGTTAGCCCTTGTCGCCGTTCTTTAAGTGTAGCCTGTTTTTGTGGGCACAGGTTCGCCCAATAAGAGTTAGTTTCGTCTTTCATATTATTGCTATGGTGTTCTTCATACGTCCCTCCACGTGACAGTATTCTTGGACCGCAGTGCCCGGCGACCCAGACGCCCAGTGGGATGCTTAAGGGGCGAAAGCCAGCAAAATGCGTGGGGATCGGTAGTGACGGTAAAATGCCGGCTATGTAACGAGGGGGCAAGATAACAAACGAGAGCAAGATACTCCCGTTCCGTGATGCACTTAATTGCACCTGGTAGCGCAAGCTGTACAGTATCAGCGGAACAATCGATGACGGTGGAGTGGATGGATAAAAACTCGAGACGGAGGATGGCATCATTGCTACAGCGGGCGAGGACGGAGTTTGGCGGCCGCGAACACTGACACGTGCCGTACATAGGACAGATACTGGATACGTACCACCGTCATGTCACACGTGCAGTGCGTGATTGGACAGGGGCCATAACTTTCTTCAACTGCTGACGGAGGTAAGAGGTCATAACAGAAATATGGGCGGCGCTGTTGATCAAAGCTGTTACAGGTAGGCCAGCCACTTCAACGTCGGACAACTTCTGATTGGTAGAGAGCGTCAACAGAGGAATTAAATGGAAGGTGATAATAGCAGTGTCATTCCGAGGGGCTGCAGCCACCAGTTTCCCGAGGAAAAACGGTGGAAGTAGGACGGGGACGGGGAACAGCGTAGGAAACCTGAATGAGAGGGCCGGCATCGTTGTAAGGGCAGGCGGCTGTAGTGGTCGGTGGTCGTTTTGTTCTCAGTAGAGGTTTCTTTTTCAACAGGATTTGGTACTTCGTGCTGTCTTCAAGGTGGATAGCGGAAGCTGGAGAAGCTTCTTCGAGGAGGTGAGGGCCAAGGACTTCAGCACAGCAATGCCGTGAAATGTGTCCGACACGTCTACATCGCAAGCAAATTTGCTTGTCGTTGCGGGTCCTCCACACATTCGGTTCACGATAAATTGGGAGTAGGAGAACGGCGTTTGATAGACTTGATGGTTGCCGAATGACAAAACTCAGGACGGTCCACAGAGCAGATTTTTTTAAATGCGCAAGTTTGCCACTTCTTGACGAACAACGAATTGTATAAGCGGTACAGTCGGTAGGAAATTACTGAGCTCCTCTCGCATGAAATGTGCGGCTGATTCGGCGTCGATCTCGCGTCGAATAATTCGGGTGATAGTCTGTGATGGTCGAAGGCTTTGGCGCTATGCGAACGTCCTCGCAGATCGATGTCGATGCCATGTCCGGAAGGAGGGCGAAGTTATGGGCGATGCGTCGGCTTTTAGCATGTTGGAAGCGTCGGCATTCAGCAATAATCGCGTTGACTGTCGAATAGTCTTAAAATGCGTTAAGGTCAAAAGCTTCGTCCACGATGCCTTGCAGTACTTGCACGACTCTACCTGCTTCTGTCATCTTGGCGTCAACCTTTCGGCAAAGGGCAAGCACGTCCTGAATGTACGTCAGCTACGACTCGGTAGACGTCTGCAGACATGAGGCCATTCCGTCTTGCCGGCACACCGGCAGCCTGCAGGTTGTCTAAACAACTCGCCATGTTTCGTCTTACATACGCGCCAAGCTTGTGAGCTTCTCTTCGTTGTTATTGAACGAGACCTTGGCAGTTCCCTTTAGATAAAACATTACATTCGCCAGCAGCGATTCGGGTCCCAGCTGCAATGCGCGATAACGCAATCATAGATTCGTATCCAGTCGTCGACGTCGTCGCCATCAGCGCCGGAAAAGCTCCCAGGATGACGGGCTGGAGCCAGGATGCTGGCTGGCATGGCGGCTGCCGCACGCAGTTTCAGCGCCGCAAGACATGACGAGACTGGCAACTTGGCGACCACTTCGGAGCTCCCTCCTTTGTAATAATCTGAGCACTTCGACCAAGATGTTACGCGGAGGCAGACACAACAGATAAACGCATATACACTATATTTGCACGGAAAGCAAGCCCTCAATTACAGGGTCGCATACACGCACCAGATCAAATGCGCCTTCCTCATCGACGCTTCCCTATAGATATATTACCCTAACGATAGTGAAACTGCATGCACCGACATAATATAACGCAGAGTATTTTTTCTCCATTAGGGTGCTCCCTCATCTATTCACTTTCGTTCGTCTGAGTACGTCTAAAAATTATTCTCTAAATTAGAAAAAGAACGCAACAAAAAAACCGCAATAATACTACAGGTACTAAATCTGAACACTTACCATCAGTCAACAGAACTTGGTACTTGCTATGCACCTATCACTGGCTCAGAAAAGCCGGTGTCGTCGGCGTTGGTGTCGGCGTCCGCGGCGTTGGCCGTGAGCGATAAATCCCGGCAGGCACTTCAAGAATAAGAAACAAATTGCAAGATGGGCTGGGTGGGAATCGAACCAGGGTCTCCGGAGTGTGAGACGCTACCACTCAGCCACGAATCCGATGCTTCAAAGAGGTACAAAAGCGCCTCTAGTGAATGCGGTGTTGCCTTAGAAATGAGCCGTAGAAAGTTGTACTGCGGTGTATATCGGTAATTATCAACATGTAACTTACAGAAGTCGCAATTACATGAGTAGCGAAGTGCGTTTGCGCTACATATCTTCTGCGCTTTCCACACACAGAGAGCCATCTTGCGGCAAACACAGAAGACCCCCTCCTCTGAATGTACGGCGCTGCCCCGACAGGTGGCGCGCCACGCGTGCATTGGGGTTGTGCGGGGACCGGTGCGAGGCGCGTCGCCGCCCGGACTCCCTCTCCCCTGACGACGTTTCGCCTTGCTCCCTCACGGGTTGCAGAATCGAGTCCTTCCTTTCTTTAGATCACTATCTGTCTATCTCTCTGCCCGTGCCGATCACGACGTTTGGCTGGCGTGCATCGTTTCCCCCTCCGAGACACCGAGTTCGTTGGTTCGTTCCGCTTGCTCAGGCGCACGTTTCGTTGCCGCGCCGAACGCTGCGTTGCTCGACGCTCACCGCGTCCGATGCGGGGCGCCTCGTAAGTGTTTGCTGCGCCGTAGCCCATTGTCTTACACCTCTTGACTGGTCGACGGGAATGCTGTCGCGTTCCACTCTTGAAGGCGAAGCTTAAGCGTCCTCCAATTTTATTTGTTTGGAATACAACATATGGCAAACAACAATATACAAGCACCTTTGAAACTGTCTTATCGGTTCAATCTGACGCCTATTTCTACACCTATTTAACTGACTTGATAAATGTTTATTTGCGCTTAATTCTAAGTTTACTTAGTATGCTAGAGTTTTGTGTCGTTACTAACAATATCAAGAATTTTGATAATATCTGTTTCTTTTTACGTAAGCGTGTACTGCTGTATGCGGTAATTTTCGTTTCTTGTACGCAATACCACTAGCGAGGAGTGTAGGAGGAAGCGGTATTTTTTCACGTGTTTCCGTTCGTCCGTATTTACAGTGCGTGTATTCGGCGACTATGAGTTCTTGGCTTGAAGACATCTTCTTCTGTCTCCGTTCTTCCGAGTGAATCTAAACCATATTATATCAGATTCTAGTGTGTTTTGTTTTTGAAGTATCACGAGGATAATTGCGTTAGTTCTATTGGCAACTTCTTTGTCTCCTCGGATTGAAAATCACGCCCGACGGCTAGTATTAGTAGGACGTTCTGGCGGGTTTGTTGGTTCTTAGTTATAGACGTTTCCTTAACTTTACCTGCGCGATTAAAAAAAAAACGTGGACACAAGAAAGAGACACACACCACACCAAGAGCGCAGACTGCCGACTGTGTATTTTTGGAAAGCAAGTAACATACAAATGTTTCCCTCATTAACCTGTACTCGTGTCGACGTTCCGATAAACATGAAACGTTCCGACATGTACGGATAAACATGAAGATGTGAAAGTTATCTGCTGGTATCAGTGTAAACCAATATTGCGACAAGCCATCACCGAAATAACAATGAGTCATTCTTACAGTGTCATCGAAAGAGGGATTGATAACCTAAAAGCACACACGAAGGAAAAGAGGAAAAGACCGAGAGCAAGTGACGGAAACGGATATTGCACTTAATAAGCAACCAGTGTAAAGGCGAAGCATGACGGCATAAAATTGTTTGAAGAAAGCAAAAAGGCAAAAAAAGCAAAGAAACTACGTAACAACGAATGGGGAATTTCACACCGAACAACAAATGTGGTAATGGTGTCATGACAGCACGAAGGCTGCAGTTATGGCGTACTCAAAAGAACCACGGAAAGTGGCGGTGACGTAGGCGTTTTGAGTTTGCAAACGTGAATAGGAAAAGAGTGAAACCTGGTGAAGAACTAACGCCTGGCCATATTCACAGCACAAAATACGTACTACAAACAAAGCGAAAAAAACCTTAGACCACCAATATAATTTTTTTAAGGCATGTTCCAGAAAATTGGCTTCTGTAAGGAACGAGACAGATGGCGTGCTCCGGCCTCCTGCCTTTTTCTTTAAATGCCACCGTTGTTCCCGTGCCTTTCCATTGAAACACCTGCCCCTTTATCGAATGTAAATATTGTCACATGTCAAGGAAATTGAATACAGTACCCTACAAACACACTCAGTCTCGCGCGTTTTGTGCATGGTTGAACACTCAGGCCTGCTCTTTCTCTTGCCTGTCACCATGGGGCACATTCTAATGAGGTTACATGGGGTGGAAAAAACGACCTTGACCGTATAGCGGCTCGCCACTATTTGATGTTGTGCGAAACTCTATGAATATAGGGCAGGACCTGCAGTTTTTCTTTCTCAATACCCTCTTTCTGTTGCTTTCTACCTTTAGGTTTTTGAAGAATACTTGCTCAGGCGCCTGTGATTAAACTGTGAGGTAAGCCACTCGAGTGGAAGCGCCTAACGTGCTGATTGAAACTAATTTATAGCTCGTGCTCAAACAATTTTTACAGGCCAGACTTAAGAACTAGGGCTATGTTGGCTCTCTTAAATAGTTTGAAATGTACACCTTCAAACGGCAGTCGGGCCTTCATTGTCCTCGAGTTGTAATGACAACAGGTCTGTTTTGGGTCCAAATGAAGACAGTGGTCCATAAACTGAAGGGAGCTGTCTC
The DNA here is from genome assembly GCF_050947875.1 of Dermacentor variabilis. Taxonomy (NCBI): domain Eukaryota; kingdom Metazoa; phylum Arthropoda; class Arachnida; order Ixodida; family Ixodidae; genus Dermacentor; species Dermacentor variabilis. Next base: position 156,853,202 of record NC_134571.1, read on the forward strand.
TGGATGACTCGTAAGTGAATGTGTGTGTCTCCGAATGTTTGTGTGTCTCCGTTTGAGAAAAGTCGCCACTTGTACGAAACTAGTCAAATTCCTGGCATCAGGTAATATATAAAGTAGAAAATTAGCGTTAATTGCGATGTAAATGCACCCCGCCAACAGAGCTCACCGTGGTACGCTAAGACGTAGAGCGACATCTTTTATAATCCACATGAGATCTTACTTTTCACGGTAACATTGTCGCGTACTAAATCATGCAAATAGAAAAAGAGCGCAAAAAGAACCGCTGCAGATATATCAGACATGCATAAAATACATATCACTGGGTATGTATCCATAGGACCGCTGGTTGTGTGCCACTCAGTATGTTCTGGAGGGGTCAACGGGCATCTGGCGCTCTTCGATAAACTTTTGACGTCAGCTTGGGTCACTGCATGTATCACATCACGCTTACACGGTGACATTCGCGTAATCCGATTTTTTCTTGCAAATTAGAGGGGCGGAGAGGGGGCGCCGAGAAGTGCGGACGCGCAAACATCGGCTCCCGTTTCCTCAAATGTTTTCGGTGGTACAGTCCGCGAAAACGCCTGAACATTGTGCATCATTCGACGCAGTTTGTTGCGGGGATCAAGCCGATACCGGAATTATATCGGTAGGTGCTTTTCTCGAACTTTTAAACGACCTTGAACTTTTCGCGACGCCGGGCGGTTTTAACCCTAACGGGTTAACGCTGGTGAGGAGTACGGGCTAGGCCTTGGCCTAACTCCGGTGTGGTGGGGCATCATGCCCGAAATCGAGATGGTGGAGGGGTAGAAATCACCCCCGAAGAAGCAAGGTGCCCCGGCTGGACCACGGCAACGGGCAAGACTAAGAAGGCAAGGCAAGAAACTTCCAAGTCGACGCCGAGCCCGGTAAAGCAGGGAGGCGGCAGGGGCGGCCGCCGCACGGCAGCCCCGCGGAACGCGCTGAAGAAGCTGGCCGCAGCCTCAAGGCTCCCGAGACTGCCACGGGACCATATTCGAATCATCGCTAGGCCAAGGGGTGGTCTCGACGTGAAAAAGATCAGCACTATTAGAGTGGCACAAGCGCTGGCTATGGCGGCGGCGCTTTCACCCGACGAGGTTGGCGAAGACATCGTCTGCCCAAACAACGTGCAAAACATCTACGTCGTCTCAACGCCAGCAGAAAGGAACGCGCGTGCTTACGCGATGGTTCAGCAGATCCACCTGCGCGAAGGGGTCTCTGAAGTGGCCGCGTACATGGCCGCCTCGGACAATACATGCAAGGGTGTTGTGAGGGGAGTCGACATCGAGTTCAACGACGCTCAGCTCCGCGCCATGATCGTACACCAGCGGAACCCCACCGCGTTGGAGGTGCATCGCATCAAGACCACCCCCACGGTTATCGTCCTGTTCGACGGACTAAGGGTGCCGAACTTTGTCATTTGTGGAGCGGGCATGCTGCCCTGCTCTTTATACAGAAGGCAAGTTGATGTGTGCTACGGTTGTGGGGAACTGGGCCACAGAGCCGATGTATGTCCGACCCCGAGTGTGAAGAAGTGCAGGGGATGCGGAGCCGCGTCCCCCACTGAAGGCCACCAGTGTGAGGCGAAATGCGGCATATGCGGCGGCCCTCACCCAACGGCTGATCGTAAGGGCGAGCAACGCTTCCATACGCCGTATGTCGTCAGGCAGAGACGCCGAAGGCGTCGGCGGAAGAAAATTGGCGACGCCAAGAAGGGCGCCAACGCGGCACGTGAGGTGAGCCAGGCACTGACGTCAGCGCTACGGAAGAGGAGATCTTCGAGGGGACGCTCCCGCTCGCGCAGTCTTTCCCGCTCTAGAACGCGCTCCCGCTCACGTGGGCGCTCCGTGCAACGAGGGCGCTCTCAATCTAGGGGCCGCTCGAAGTCCCAGGTGCGCATCGCAGGAGGTCCCACCTGGGCCGACAGAGTGAAACAGACGAAGCAGACGGGCCGGACGCAACACGCCGCCGCACAGGAGAGCGAGCGGGCGCACGATCCCAGGATCGCGCAGTTGATGAGCGAAAACGCCAGTCTCAAGGACGAAATTCAGAGAATGAAGGCCGATTTTGAGGCCTTCCGAAACGCCAGCGACATCCAAGCGGCCGCGGCAAGGCAAACGTCTACGGAAGATGGGGCCACAGCAAGGGCGGTCAAGCGCAGAGCCACCTCCTCCCACGGTACGGTTAAAGATGTGAGCACGGCGGAGGCTGCCATGCAGAGGTCCTTGGACCGCATGCAAAAATCTTTTGCCGAGTTGGCACAGAGTAACCAGACCCTTCTACTTAGAGTGCAACTGCTTGAGAACGAGCTTGCCAAGCGATGTGACCTACACTACGGTGACGCCGCCAGGCCGGAGGCGGTGTCCAGCGAAATGATACAGGACAATCAGCTGTCGGGGGCTGACGAGCAAGATGGCACCCCAGCCCACCTCCGGTCCAACATGCCCAACCATGGCCAGACCGGATAGTAAGTTCATCGTGTGGCAGTGGAACTGCGCCAGCTTCCGGAGGCGCAGGCCTCAGCTGGTGCATTTCATCAAGGCCCGGGAGCCGCAAGAGAGGCCCCACGTCATTTTACTACAGGAAACAGGAATGGAAACTATTTCCCTCCAGGGATACCGAGCTGTCTCCTCGTTGGCGGAGAGCGGGCTCGGCATCGCGATACTTATTGCAAAGAAGTGCGCCTTCCAGGAGCACGATCTCCGTCTTGGCAACACCAAACTGGAAGCGTTGCTCGTCGAGATCATACCCAACAGTTGGCTGAAGAACAGCGTCTACGTTACCAATGTGTACTGCTCTCCTAGGGACAACCGGCAGACCTTCTACAGCCTAACAACCAAGGCATCGTCTAAGGCGAGAGAGACGCCGCTTGTTATGGATGGAGATTTCAACGCGCCGCACGAAGCCTGGGGCTATGTGAGAAGCATTCCCAAAGGCTGCAGACTCCTGCAGGCAGTGACTGACAGCTCCCTGGAACTGATAACCGACCCCCATTACCCCACGCGCATGGGAAACTCGGTCTCGAGAGACACCACCCCAGACCTGGCCTTCGTCAAGAACGCGCCGGGAGCGGAGTGGCACAACTTACAAGAGAACCTGGGCAGCGACCACTACATCGTGGAAATCTCCCTACCGGTCAGCGCGGCCCCGCAGAGGGCTTTTGAAATAGTCGACTGGGACGCCTTCCGAAAGAGAAGGCAGGATGACCACGAAAATTACGAGTCGTTTGCGGACCTCGCAGCGCAGCTCAAGAAGGACGTAGCTGCGGTCACCAGGACCGCTGAAACGGACCTCGAGGTCGACCGCATGGACGCTCGATTGGCGCATCTGCTCGAAGCCAAGAATTCCCTCACGGCCAGATGGAAGACGCAGAAGCTGAATCGCAACCTCCGGAGGAGGATCACGGCCTTCAACCGCGAGATCGAATCGCACTGCAAGGAGCTCGGCCAGCAGCAGTGGAACGAAGTTTGCGCGTCGGTCGACGGCCAGATGCGTGCGGGGGCAAGTGGAACCTCCTCAAGCAGTTATTGGACGACACACAGTCCAAGAGAAACCACACTCTGGCCATCGATAGGCTGGTCCACAAGCTCAATAGCGAAGGCGCATCTAAGAACGAAGTGATGGACGAAGTGGTGCGTCGCTACCTCCCCATCGGGCAGTCCGGACCAGAAGATTACCCGGCCTATGGCGGCAAGGCGGACGAGGAGCTCGACTCCCCCTTCTCCGTCTCGGAGGTCAGAGCGGCCCTTCAAGGCCTCAACGGAAGATCGGCGCCCGGGCCGGATGGAATCTCGAACAGACTCCTTCGAAATCTGGACGACGGCTCGATCGAACTGCTCACTAAAGAAATCAACGACGTCTGGGAGTCCGGCATCGTACCGGATGCCTGGAAGGAAGCCACGGTGATCCTAATTCCGAAGCCGGGCAAGACACCAGCCATAGACAGTCTGCGACCCATTTCGCTCACGTCTTGCGTGGGCAAGGTGGCGGAGCATGTCGTCCACAACAGAATATCGAGACATGTCGAGGAACGAGACCTCCTCCCACCGAATATTGTCGGGTTCAGACCCTCGCTGTCCACTCAAGAGGTCATGCTGCTGATCAAGAGGCAGATAGTCGACGTGGTCACGAGAGACGTCCGAGGTATCTTGGCGCTGGACATCGCCAAGGCCTTCGACACGGTCAAACACAAGCACCTCCTCGACTCTGTGACGAGACTGAACCTTGGCGAACGCTTCCATGCGTACGTGAGTTCTTTCCTAAGAGATCGCAAGGCCACGATCAGGTTGGGCCAGATCAAGTCGGACGGATACGCGCTGGGAGCCTGCGGCACGCCGCAGGGTGCGGTGTTATCTCCACTGCTCTTCAACATCGCCATGAGAGACCTATCAGTCCGACTCGACCGAATCGGGGCCGCCAATCTTAATCACGCTCTCTACGCGGACGACATCACCGTCTGGTGCGGCGGTGGGTCGGACGCAGCGGTGGAGCGGGCCCTGCAAGAGGCCTTGCACGTCACGGAAGAATTCCTCGAGGGCACGGGACTGGTCCTCTCGCCGACCAAGTCTGAACTCTTTCAGTATCGGCGCGACAGAAAAGGCCGCAAGTTCGACACGACGCTGGACCAAGTACCGATTGAACTCAGAACGAAGACGGGACAGCGCATCCAGAGGGTGGATTGTCTCAGGGTGCTCGGACTGGTCCCCAATGCAAAGGGCAGCAACGCGCAAACGATCGCGCGCCTGAGCGCGAAGACGGAGAACATGCTCGAAGCCAACCTCATAAGGATCTACCACGCCTTCCTCATGAGCCATATCAACTACGTGGCTTCTGCGCTAAGCTGGTCGCGGTCGGAGGAGAACAAGATCGGCGCACTCATGAGGAAGAGCATTAAACGAGTCCTTGGCATCCCCGTGACGACTAGCACGGAGAAGCTGATGCAACTCGGGGTCCACAACACCCTGAGCGAAGTGATCGAAGCACAGAAAACGGCACAGATTGTTCGCCTCTCTACCACCAAGGCCGGCCGTCGAATACTCGAGATGGCGGGTCTGGCAGCCATGGCCGAGGAGTCGTGCGCAGTCCCGCTCTGCGAGGGTGAAAGGGACGCCTTTCGAGTCTCCCCCTTCCCGAGGAACGTTCATCCACAGCACAACGAGGCCCGGCGCGCAGCCAGAGCCCGAGCACTCATCAAGACTGCCCTGCAGAACCCAGAGCTCGCGTCCTTTGTCGACGCGGCGCGGTATCCCGGATCAACCTCCTACGTGGCTGCGGTGGTTGACCCCCAGGGCATGATCCTGAATGCGGCGTCTATACAACGTTCGACGGCGTCCGTCGCAGAGCAAGTCGCAGTGGCGCTGGCTCTGTGCGAACCCGGGCGCACGCAGATCTTCACGGACTCCAGGTCGGCGGCGATGGCCTTTCTCGCCGGCTCGGTCTCGGCCGAGGCTGCAGCAGTGCTGAGGACCCGCAAGACAGGCACGGCCCGTCACGTCATCACTTGGTTCCCGGCTCACATGGGCCGGGACGTCTGCCCTGGCTCGATCAACCCGAATGAGCTGGCCCACGACCAGACGCGAGGTCTCATCAACCGCGTCGGTCCGAGGGGCCCAGCTTCGCAGGGGATCGACCGAAGCACGGAACCGCTGCTAACTTTCCACAAGATAACTGCTCACTACCAGCTGGGACGCAGACAGTTTCCGGCTCCTCACCCGAAGCTAGGCAGACCCCAGGCGTCGGTGCTGAGAATGCTGCAGACGGGCTCCTTTCCGTCTCGCTCAAGGCTGAGCCACTACACTCCGGGTGTGGATCCCCGCTGCCCAGACTGCGGCGAGGAACGATCCACTTTGAACCACATGCTGTGGCAATGTTCTGTGTTGCGCCACTCACCTTTCAACAGGCAAGAAGATTGGGATGAAGCCGTCAAGAGCGACAAGCTTCAAGTCCAACTTCGGGCTGTCCAAAGGGCCTGCGCCAGGGCTGAAGATCACGGTCTTCCACCCCCGGCGCGGGTGCGGCCCGCGACTACGACAACGTAGTCCCTTCGGACCAATTAAAGTTTCTTGTCTGTCTGTCTGTCTGTCTTGCAAATAAGGGTCGGCGTAGGCGTTTTTTTTTCGGCTCTCAAAATGCGCCTTCTTGCCAAATGAGAGCTTCAAAATCGCGTTCCTGCTCTGTAAGCGCTTCGCGTAGAAAATATTGAGCTAAGAGGATTTCGCTGATACCGAAGGGGTTTAAGAAGACTGCACTGATTTTCTCATGAATGGTAATATGACGGAGCATTCGTTAGAAGATAACAAAAGTTGTAAGACTAAATGCAGTGGTTATGAGCGGTAACCCGCAAGCTTCTACACCGGTTAATCGGCTGGGGCTGATCGACATGGGGCTGCACACATAGTAGTGCGATGTTCAAACCGCACGTACACTTGCATACAGTCGAGCACCTCTACAACCAACGTTTCTGCAATGCAATGACCTGTATAACTAGGGAATAACTCCGTCCATGTTCTTGTGTGATCTGTGCGCTGAAGTGTCACAATGTCTTTGTAGAAGTCACAATGAAGTGACTTCTACAAAGAAAGCTTACCCAGGCGTTCCTTTTAAAGGCCTTCCACTGCATTACACTTCTTTGACATGACTGGCACGTAGAAATGGCATCCAAGATTCCACAAGCTAGAGCACTTCTGTTCGCTCTTGCTAACATTTGGCCACTAAATTTATTACTTTATCCCTTGCGTCAGCAGCGAGAGCATGTCAGTTTCTCCCATTTTCGCCTTTTGACAGCTAACGCTTTCATTCGTTGTGCTAAACGGCCTCCTCCCCTTTGGGGTCGGCTCTCAATCCCTAGTCTTTCCCCGGTAGTAGGACGGTACGAAGCCGCTGCGAGACACTGTACCCACTTGGGGTTCGGCGCAGGTCTTACCGCTTGTTTCTGGAGGTAAAAATTCACCGAAAATTATGGTACTCCCTAATGCGAAGCCTATGCATATTTTCATTTCGCTATATAGCGGCTGGCGCGGAGAATCTCTCTCGTGCGCAAATTGCAAACGAAGCGATGTGTGACGCGATTACCTGGCTCATCACGAGGTAACGTTTCGGTGACATGTGGGTGCGATTCACGGTTGGGCCGCCGCTGACAGACCTCCGATCGTGTACCGCTTTGTTTTCATATATGCTATCGGTGAACGCGCTCTCTGCATGTCATCGGGGAACAGACGACGGCGCGATACTCTGGTGGCATCTGGTGCCGGTCGCCTCTGCAGAGCCCGTCTCGCGCGGCACTACGCTTTCTTTTTCACGCTTGTTGCTGTTGTTGTCCTGAGTGGCCGTGGCACATACCCACAGTGGGGGATTGGCCAAGAATCGGTTGGTTCAATTAGGTGCATAAAAATAATAATGATAACAAGGGAGTTAACAATTTGAGCGTGGGAGTTTAAAAGTAAACGTTTTGTGTTTGGAGAAAAAAGAAAATAATTAGATTACGGCATACGAAATTCATCCTCTTTTTTTCTTGCGCTAGCTTCTCTACTGTCGTTTTTCATGCCTCACTTAGCTTCGGGTTCACTCTTTCATCCTCATCTCTGCTCCATTGTGCCGAGTGAACGCTCCACGCGGGAACGGCCGCCTAACCTTCCTACCACATGTAGCACGGTATGCGAATCTCGCTACGCGTACACATAAGCGTAGGTGTGCGTCGGAGGGTGATGAATGGGAGAGCAGCCAGCCACACGATACGCGCACACATGCGCGTATCGACTTTACAACATTATAGTGTGTTGTAACTAAATTGTCACCAGTCAGGTTAAAACGCTTTGCGACTGCGTTCGGAAGTTTTTTGGCAGTCGCCGCACCATTTTTATTTAATGAAACGGTCACTGGTGGCCCTGTTTTGCCGACACACTGTTTGTTCTCAAACTTATAAACAAAGTAGGAGGTAAACTGAATCACGTCTAGTGGCTATGCCTGTGTGTCAGTGAAAAGTGTGCAGCTCCCGATACCTGCGCTTTTACGTGGCATTGCACGGGCGTTCATTAGGTAATAATGCACCATTTTTCGCAGATGCAACAGATGCGTCAGAGCGACCACGGATTTTTCTACAAGTTCTTTCGCGTGACGACGCAGCTCTTTGACAAGCTATTGACCTTTGTCGCAGACGACCTCACATGGCCGACAAATATTCGAGAAACCCCTGGAGCCTGGAGGACAACTTGTTGTAGCAGTAAGGTTTGTAAAGGCTAGTAGGCCCTGCAGAAATAATGTGCGATTGGAGGAGTATAAAATTTGCGGCCAAATGAGAAAACGCCGTTTCTTTCTCATGTAATGTATGATTTATTTTATTTTATATACATAATACTGCCCGCTGCCGTTTGGCCGCAAAAGCAGGGAGGGGTCAAGAAACATTGAAGCAAAACAAAAGAAACAACGAACTGACAATGAGAGTGAATAAAAAATACAATACATAATACGGTTCATTATACACAACTAAATAAAACTCATAAGCAAACAAAGAATGCGTCAGAATACGTTGACACAAAACAAGAGAAATAGCAACGAAGCTACTAACAATGTGCATGAAAAAATACCTAAAGAAACATATCATGATCACAGAGTCTGGAAGTTGCCACCTAGTGCTTCACCAGGGTAGCAAAATGCGTTGATGGTGCGATTTTGAAAAAAATAGCCGTGATACTAGCGCCCGAGAGTTATCGGAAGCTTTCTTCATACAGTCATTGGGGTCACAGTGCCTTAGTGTGCCTTCTTTAACCTTGTATAGCGCTGAATATGGGTTTTTAGATTCCGTCGCATGAGTGCGTTCTGGTGATCGGATGTTGCTGCTTCCTGCACATGGTGCTCACTGCGCATGTTCTGCTAGATTCTGCTCTCTATAAAGGAGTGACTCAATAAAATTATGTCTGTTGAGAGTAGCGCCTTGTCCTGGTCGTCTTTCTTGTGTCCTTTGTTTTGCGCCAAAGAAAATAATTATGGAACAGTGTAGCAGTTATGGGTAACTAATTAAAAAAATGGCTATCGAGTGGCATCGCACAAAAGCTACCTCAGCGCTTTTGACCTTGCGCAACTTGTAAAACGAACGCTGAGGAATGCTTGCGCATGTATCATATTGTGCGAAAACAAATTGAGTGATGGGTACTAATTTTTTCGCAACTTGCATTCCAGCTTCTTGGCATCCGAGCAAGATATAGAAGACGTTGCCTTGGCTTAGCGTGTGGGGATGGAGACGGTAAGACCCGCTGATGGTGTGTAAGTCGTATGTTGACAATCGGGTTTGCAAAGAATTGAACTGCTGCACAGCACGAGGGCAGCCGAAATACTTTAAAAATTTGAAGCTGAAGAATTTTCTATAGCTCACATGCTGTTCACAGCTCCTCCCAGGTAGCCCTGCTTCATGTCAGAAAAGCAGACTCATGTTGACACGTGTACTTGTTTATCCTTATCGGGCAACTACGTTTCACCGCCTAAGAAAAGTTATTGCACAGCGCAGGACGCACCTGAATGTATCGGAAGTTTCTCGAATATTATGGATGGTTCCATCCGCTGTCTGTCACCGAATTTTGTGCAATCTCACTGCATGTATGCGCGACGTGAATAGAGTAGAAGTTTGTGGAAGACACGCGGGTCCCAGCGATAACTGCTTCAACATTCGACGACTAACGTATAAAAGCGACGCGTTTGACCCGCTGATGAGATTTCCAACGATTCCCGACTATGTTTCCCGACTATGCATAGTCGATTCCCGAGTATGCTTTAAATGTAATTTGATTTTGAGGGCACAAGTTTGCCAAATAATCATTTAGTTACGCCATTTAGTGTTTTGTTGCTGTGTTCGTCACTACCACGTGACACCTGGTGCGCAAGTGGTTCTATGCGCTCAAGCACCGAACGCCCCGCAAAGCCGCGATAGAAGCCCGAAAACCGACGACAACACCAGCGTCGCCAAGGAACAGTGAGCTAGCCGTAGGCAGCAAGGACTACTACCTGAATACGGACCTCTTCCCAAGAAGACCAGATGGACCAAATCTAAGTGAGCAATTTTGCAGCGACAACCTCGGTAACCCCCAACCTTCCATGGATCATCGTCTGAAGACTTGGAAACCTGGCTGGAGATGTATGAGGGAATTGCAACTTTCAACAAGTGGGACTCCGACGAAAAGCTGCGGCATCTATGCTTCGCGTAAGAAGACGCCGCCAGAACGTAGTTTGAGAACCGGGAGTCGGCCCTGACAACATGGGACCTGTTCTGTAGCGGCTTCCTGCGGACCATTAGGAGCGTCGAGCAGAAAGAAATGGTTGAAGCTACTCTAGAAGCCCGACGAAACTACCCAACGAAAACATAGCGATCGACACCGAGCAGATGACGCGCCTGTTACGCCACGCCAACCCCGAAATGTCCGAGGAGAAAAAGCTTCGCCTTCTCATGCAATTGCGTCAAGCAAGAACTTTTTGCCAGAATCAAACGAAATCCACCGAAAACCGTCGAAGAATTTCTTCACGAGGCCACAAGCATCGAGAAAACTCTGGAAATGCGGAACCGGCAAATCAACCGCCACACAAGCCCAGCAAATTACGCCGAAGCTCAATCATTGGACACCGACAACCAATGCGAGACCTCAGAGCGGTCTCGCGATAGGAACTTCAGAGGGTGTTCCCAAGATCCACCCTCAGTTTGCCTCGATCGCTGATGTCGTGAGAGAAGAAATATAGCGGTCGCTGGAACTTCCCGAAGGCTAGCCGGAATCGTGACCTATGCCGCCGTCGCCCGCCGTCAAATTAACCCTCCGCGCACACTCCAGGACTCTGTAACGACACAGTTCCGACGTCCGCCGCCACTACCTCGCCCACCCGTTGTCCAGATAACCTTCCCGAGGAACACAGATGTCTGGCGCACTCCTGACTATTGTACGTTGTGCTACCATTGCGGAGAAACTGGTCACGTCCACCGACGATACCCATACAGAGAGATGATACTTAGAGAGTTCGCCGTTAAGTGAGTACCTCGCCGCTACTCACTGGAGCCCTCGATGAGGGTCCCGTTCGCCATCACAAGGCTGCTAGCTGTCGCCGCAAGGACGACCATACACATGCCCAGCCCGGAAACGGTCTGCGAGCCCATATCCGGAAAACTAAAACCAGCAACCAATGAAGGTGCGGTTGCTGTTCTTCGAACTGACGAAGATACTCGGCCGCCGACGAAGACGCCGAAAAGACGATCTCAATGACATGGCAACTATTCGCCGCCGCCCCGACAAAGCCTTAAGTCAGGAACAGATTGACGACTGCTAACTTGACGACACGACGTTCCAACTTAAGTTCAACACGACGCAGCCATGATCCGACGCCAAGACCAAACTGCAACACAAGACAAAGAACCACCGATATCGACGGGCTTCTCGACGACCACGCAGTCACCGCCTTAGTGGACACAGGAGCTTGCTACTGCGTCATCAGTGGACCCATCGCCGCCCAATTAAAGAAGGTTAAGACTGAATGGGAAGACTCTCAAATTCGAACCGCTGGAGGACACCTGAAAATGCCGACTGGAATTTGCACTGCAAGAACTACAGTTCAAGACAGAACCTACATTGCACCATTCGCTATCTGTCGGCAGTCGTCGAGGGCATCCTCCGCTCCTGCTCCACAAAGCACAAGTTCAGCACGTCCTACCACCCACAGACCAACGGCCTCACGGAGCGCGTCAACCGGGCCATCGCAGACATGCTTTCAAAGTACG